>NW_026260192.1:0-72670 GCF_024291825.1 Alternaria postmessia | reverse complement strand
TTGGTTACAACGATAACTCTTTTCCACCTGATCATTCCATACGATACCTCACGGACTACCGCTTTAGTCTACCTCGCCTTAGTACGGACCGAGCCTAGAGAAGTATAGCCTAACCCCGTGTAACAACTATAGCTAATATCTGCTTAGCTTTCTACGGCGTAGGCCTTGTTCCTCTCTAGCTAGACGCTGTCCTATTAAAGCTAGACGTGCAGCTGCGTACGCCTACTTTAGCTGCTCTCGCAGAGGCTCCCTAAGAGGCTTATACGCTAAGTAACGTACGTAAGCTTAAGGCTTAATTAACGTTAATACGTAATCGCGTATAAAAGCACAAGAGCTTATTACTAGCATTAATTATTAAGGCGATTAACTAGCTTAAGAAGAGAGCTAAGGTAATAATGCTCTTAGCTAAGCTAATACGTAATTAGATTACTAGCCTTAAGAAGGCTAATAAGGCAGCTTTAGCGCGTAAACAGCAGAAGAAAAAGTGTATACAGAAGCAAGGGACTCTAATAAAGGAAGAGAGAGAAGATCTACTTGCTTAACGTAAGGCTAATTAGCAGATTACTTATAAGTAGCGTTAAGAAAGAGAGTAATTAGGCGTAAGCCGCTAGGCTCTAGCGCGCTGCACGAGGTGCAGAGGAACTAGGCATAACACACGTACATGCAGAAAGAAAGCTATAGATACTACTTAATTTACTCTATAAATTTTTATGTATTATATTATTGCGTTGTTAAAATATACGCCTGTAGAGGTGCACAAAGTTAGTAGGGTGGCCCGCCCGCTTGTATGGCCCGCTCGCTTGTAAACTACGTTAGTGCGATTACTGGCAGACCTTTCAGCGGACATGGAGGCGAAAGACGACCACGAAAAAACAACACCCGGATTCATGTTCTCTAAAAGATCAAAATATAAGTAGTCGTGATGGAGTAGTCTAAGTGGTGTCTGTGTAGGAGGTACCCTGAGTAACAAGATTGCGCTAAACCAAACAGGGCTGATTGTATGTGGAGAGCCTCGTAATGCGCAAACTGGAAACCGATTGTGCAAGGAAGCACTTCTGCCGCGGGACTATCTACATTCGAACGTCTATCGTCATTGTGTAGACCAGCCAGTCTTGGTTCGTACGTCATGAAGCTCGCTTCCAGCCGTGGAGTCTCTCGAACAAGTACCAGGATCGCGATAGCAGTCCAGGTTGCAATACCAGTTCAAGTAACGACCGCGACATACTACTTACACCCCACTGGCTGCAGTCGAACACTCGACTAGCCTACCAAAGCTGGGTTTTGTCCAGTTCGGTGGGCCACGCTCCACTAGCCGCGGTTGTAAAAGCAAATTTGCCCGCCAAACACCCTAGCAACAGCTAGTGAGGCGTTGTAGTACGCAGCGGTTGCTGGCTTACCGCGGGTAATGCGCGGCTTCTTGGTAGACGTAAGTGAACTCTTGTGCTACTCTTAGCTGAACGCGTAAGAAGGTGGGAAACGTGTGGGAAGCGAATGTGGGAGATGTAGTGTGCTGCAAGGGCGCGTCATAGGCGGGACGGAAATGCCTCACGACACAGCCTCTCGCGTTTATGACCGAGTGTAGAGCTTGGTGCGAGAGTGTGTGTGAGACGAGGCTGTATGTGCTGACTAGACAGTGAAATTGAAATCGGGCATGGTGGAGCAAGGCAACACGACAGGACTTTCACCGCAACGGTCGAGGCCGGTGTGGTCGCATCTCGCACCGTGTTAACATGTGAAGTGCCTGGAGGGGGCAAGAGCGTCCCGCGCTAACGTGCGTCTGGAGATCGGCCAGGCACAGGGGTCTGCGGGATAAGCGAGATTGGGCAGTCCGAGCACTGCCTCCTTCTAGAGCGCGCGCAGCAGACGCTCATCTTTTGTCTCACGCCTCTGCTCTTCTTCTCTCCCTCTCCCGCCAAGTACTAGACGGACGTTGCTGCTTGCCGGATGCTTGATTTGTACCTCTTTTAATACCTTATCTCTACACCGTTATCGCGACTTCGGCTCTCTTTCACCAACACAGCCCGTGCACGACGCTCTCCCAAGGGAAAGGAGACAGAGAACAACAACAGCAACCATGCGGAGAGGCGTCACCATTTTTCTTCTCGTCACCATAGTCGTCCTCGGCTTCGCGGTACACAGCGTGTGGACACTGCTCGGTCTTCTGATCGCTTCTGGTCGCGAAGATGCTATTCTCCGTGGAGAGCTCCCTGCGCCCAACTCGAGCGCTATCAATGAGACGCCGCAATTGATTCCCAAGATCATTCACCAGACGTACATCAACGAGAGCATACCGGCGCACTGGAAGGGCCCGCAACAGAGCTGCTTGGATCTCCACCCCGACTACGAGTACAAGCTGTGGACCGACAAGAAGTCGCGCGAGTTTATCGCTGCTGAGTATGTTGTAAACTACCGATGCGATAAGCCGTAATACTAACCTGCTCAGATACCCATGGTTCCTCGAGACTTTCGACGGCTACCCGTACCCCATTCAGCGCGCTGATGCCATCCGATACTTTGTTCTGCACCACTTTGGTGGAATCTACATTGACCTGGACGATGTACGTACAACTCCCTCTATCAACCACACCAATACTAACAATCTTAGGGATGCAACCGCAGCCTCGACCCTCTTCTCGCCTACCCAGCCTGGGTCCGCCGCACAATCCCCACCGGAATCTCCAACGATGCCATGGGCGCCGTTCCCCGCCACCCCTTCTTCCTCAAGGCCATTGACTCTCTGACCGACTACAACCGTCGCTGGCCACTTCCCTACATCACCGTCATGGCATCCACCGGTCCCCTCTTCTTGTCTCTTGTCTGGCGCCACTACAACAACGCTTCTCCAGTTGATGAAAACCGTGTCCGCATTCTCTTCCCCGAGGAATACAACAACCACCCTTGGTCCTTCTTCACCCATCACCTTGGCAACAGCTGGCACAGGACAGACGTCAAGATCATTTTCTGGCTCGCCAAGCACTGGTTGCTGGTCACGATCCTCGGATTCGTGGTTGGCTTCACAATCTTGGGTATGCTGTACAAGTTCTTTGTGCTCAACAAGCGATCAACTGGCCCCGGCAGCCCGAAGATGCGCCTCTTCAACCAGAGGATGCCATTTTACCGCCGCATCAGCCAGAAGAGAAGCTTCGAGTTGGACGATCGCCATGAGGTTTAAGAAGGGAACTGTTGAGAACAGTTTTGCGCATTGCATTGTTTGAGCGTTATGTCCGTATCACGTGTCTTGCATTTTACCGGAGTTTCAGTCGAATCGCGGCCGCCTCGCACTTTGGCTTTCTTATTCTACGCTTATTATCTTTTTTTTTCTTTCTTCGCTTCTATCCATATTATTTGATCGAGGGTAGAATGCCTTCCTAGCTTGATTTAACTGCTTTGTGGGGAAAAGTCCAAGAAATACATGGGGGCTGCAATGGCGCTGTTGGTACACACATTGGGAGAGGCTGGACCGCTGTTGTGGGATTTTGGTTGTTGAGGAAAAGATCCCTGGGGTATCATCATAGAAGGACCGGACCGGGACCGGCACAGTTCAGAAAAGACCGAAGAGCTCGGTTTTGTTGGAGATACTGTTGCATGTAGATATGTAGAAGAAGCTTTATCGCTTATGTTAATATGAAACGTACCTGCATCATTGAAAATGGCTACAATGAGCTTCAGCGATTAGTGATCTGCGAGATTATGGAATACATTGACTCTCAACATGGATACTCTTCTGTCAGCATCTGGTTCTCTATCTCATATCGCATGATATTTTTCTTAACCAGGTAGCTTATCGGGAAGCGTAGATTGTAGATTCAATCCTACTCTCAACCCCTTACCAGGGAGTGAAAAAAATATGCGAACAGGCGGGTAGGGCAATACGCGTTATACGAGCCTATCCGCGATTGGCCGATACGCAGGTGAGAGGTGGGGAAGGCGCAGGGGAGGCGGAGGGGTATACAGTAGACGTCTCATGTAAGACTGGTGGCAGTCTTATGTCAGAAAGATGGCTGTATTGTGTGCCGAAAATAGCGGCTTGTGAGGAGGAGGTGGACGTCTCGTGTAACAGAGGTGATAGTCTCCTCGCACTTGAATCTGATGAATCTCGTGGCTGGAGCCTTGGGTTAAACACTGGTCGAAAATTGAAATGGCATAGTCTTGTGCGAAAATCGTTGAAGTGTTTTTGAATCTCGATATGTATCATCCTTCGCAGCGACCTCTCATACGACATTGTAGTATAGCCTTCCGATTGGACAATCATCACAATATGAGACGCGTCTTTAAAGAGGCTCAGCAACATTGCTATTGATTGACTGGAGTGCATCTACATGTTGGGCAGACTTTGGATTCTGACCTGATAAAACTCCATCGGAATTGAAAGAACAAAGACACGTTCCGGACATGATGGAGTCTTGGCAGAGTGGGCAATACGCGTTACAGGAGTGTGGCCGGGATCAGCCGGCACTCCCGCCTCGCTACATCCTCCCTGGTCACCGGCTTAACCCTTTGCGACAATACATCGAAGTCGCGAGGACCTCGCTGTTGGTAACATGTTCCTGGATGATGCGCAACAGTGCATGAAGTTTATTGACCATCGACAGCGCGAGATCATCATGTTGCTGCGTCGACCTGCTCTCGGGCCAATGACGCCAGCCCGCCACTTCCGTAACCGTTGCAAGCCTTCCGTCATCGTTCAGCACCTGCGCAAACAAGCAGCCATTCAACTTTGGAGCTACGCAATGTTGGAACTTCGCCTCTTCACTCTAAGTTTAGAAGTTGACAGCCGGTACCCGTCTCTCAGATCCACTTCTTTCTCATATCCTGATCTTGTACCTGACGTCTCTTCGTCTCTCCTCACATCACCTTCCATGGATGCGACTTGATCAACTGCCACGTCTACAACCAAATTACACCCTCTACGTCACACATTCGGAACCCCGACCGACTGAGCATCACCAACCCTTACAATGGTCGGAACAACCCTTCAAATGCGCGAGGGCGCCGAGCTCGTTGGAGAACACGGATTTCGATACCTTCTTGTCAAACCCCTCGGCCAGGCCAACGTATGGGTCGCTGTCGACGCGGCTTCCCAAGAGAAGATCTTCATCGTAAAACAGCCTGGCGACGATGACGTCGGATACGGATGGCCAAAGTTTCAACATGAGATGATCATGCACGAGCTTCTCAAGGGCATTCCAACAATCAGGCAACAAGTAGACCGTATCCCACCCACAAGGGGTGGCCCGCCACGAATCGTGCTCGAGATTCTTCAATCTACCCTCTGGGATGCGCGAAGGAAGCGCCAGTTCAGTGACGTGGAACTCAAGGGCATCATGCGCTCGGCATTGTTGGGCCTGCGAGACGTACACGAGCGAGGTCTGGTGTATGCAGGTACGTTTACATGCAGTATTTACTTCAAATGAGCCAACACAGCTAACACGAACAAGACCTCAAGATGCAGAACATCCTCCTCAGCGGCTTCGAAAATGAACCAAGCGCCAACGCAGAGATCGGCGACGACCGCATCACCGCCAAACTCGGTGACTTAGGAATCGTCATGGAGCCAGCAAAAGGCCTCGTTCAGCCCATCGTATACCGCGCGCCCGAAGTGTACTTCCGCAACGAAATCAACCAACCAGCCGATATCTGGTCCTGGGGCGTGATCTACTGCCAGCTACTCGAAGCGCAAGCTTCCTTCAACAAATACGGTCTCTACGACGAACTCCTGCAGGGAAACTCAGGCCAGGGTCAGAAAGAACGCTCAGTTGAACGAGCTATAGCACATGATTTCGGACTGGGCGCCTTAGATTATTATGATGGGTGTCGACTTCCTTACCAGGACCGCTCACATCATGAAGGACAACACTGGGAACAACTGAAAGCCAAGGGTGTGCCGGAGAAGGAAATCAAGTTCCTGAGCTGGGTCCTCAACCCTGTCCCAACAGATCGGCCCACAGCCCAGCAGATTCTGGATGCGGGCTGGTTCACCATGGATACGGCCAAGACGGGCAAGATTGCCGACAAGTTGGAAGCGAGTGCTCAGGAGTCGAGACGCAGGAACATCCAGAGGAAACGCAGTGAGCCTTTGTTCACGTACTCAGCAGCGAAACAGCAGCCGACCGGGTTGTATACGAGGGAGCCTCCTACCACATTTTCTTCCACACATGCTTCATCCAACACTCCTTCGTGGTCTCCTACACCTTGGCAGCCACAGTCGTCGCAATCGTACTCGCATCTACCACCTCAATCCCAGTCGCAACAGCCGTCGCAACCGCAAGGACAAGGATACCAGCCTACGCCATACCAGCCCATGTCCTTTAAACCCGTTACTATCCAGGCGAGTGAGGAAATGGGGAACAAGGCAAGGCCTGTTACGCCGAGATCTAGTACGCAGAAACCGAGTGGCAGTACGTTTTTGAACTTTGGCTCTTTTATGCGTTGAAGAAAGAGGCTTATGGTGGGTTAGGTAGAAGTACTGCTGGGGATATTGCGATGGCGGTTTGGAGCTTGGGGTTGTAAGTGTACTGTAGTTGGGACGTTTTGTGTTTGGGGAAGGGAAGTGGAATTGAAGTTTTTTCATGAATTATGTTTTCTTGTTATGGAAGTTTGGTTTGATGAAAGGTGGAGTACTACTGTAATTTGGTATTCTTCTAAGCTGTTTTAGTCGTTAAGATATCCTCGACAAATTTTCTAGTCTCTTCACCGATACGATCAGGGTACCCGTCCTGCGGGAAATGACCAGAGGACCCAAGCCCAATGACTTTCGTAACGTCCATCCATTCAGAGTATTCCTTGACTTGGTACGGTGGTATCAGCATACCTGGCTCTACCCAAAACATCAGTTTTGGAACTTGATTGTTACCAGCCTTCAACCAATCCCAAAGTTGCCAAAGCAATATGCCCACCTCTGGCGAACGTCCTCCAAGTGGAATCTCGTTGGGAAACCGCCATATGGGTTCGCGATCAGAAGAGTTCATAGGTAGGACGATGTTGGATTTCTGTGCATGGAAACGACGGTAGATGCCGACGTGTTGGGAGTGCCTGTATCGATGTACGCCATGAATGAATCAAGGGTTTTGACAGTCTTCTTCTCGAAGGGAAAGTCTGGGGAAATTTCTTTCTGTCGCCATTTTCGATATATGGACAGTTGATGAGGCGCGGATTAAGTGGCGTGAGAGCAGGGAAGCAATTGGGGTTTCAGATATGACTTGAGCCCGGCAGCGTCGCGATGAGAGGGACTTATAGCCACGGCTTCTTCAATCCAAATGTTTGAGTATGGATCTGTAACTGTGCGAATGTGAACATGTCAATGGTATAATTTCAGCTTACTGTTCGATCACAAAGCGTGAAATGGTTGTTGGTAACGTCAAGACCTTGGAGCCATTGCTAATCATTCTTCAACGTAATGACACTACTTTTTAATCATTGTGCAAACCTCATCCTCTGATTGTCCCTGGGATACTACAGCAGCAGTGTGTAAATCGTTGTACGGCCGTAAGAGCCTCAGTGCGGAAAGGAACGGCGGTTCTCTCGGGACCCGGCGGCCCCGGTGTCAAGAGCTTCTAGGAATCACCAGGATCACAACGCTAGTTGCTTGGTATGAATTTACATCTCTCCAGAGCACGGAGCACACAAATCGAACCAGTTACGCCGTAGATATCCGCATGGAAATCAACAGACGTAAGAGATGGCACAGACAAGTTCGTCCGGTACTGTCTGCTCAGGAGGTACCTATGTCCTTGACCGATACGTGTCTTCCTTTATATTCCCATAAGAACGCAACACTCTTATCATGTACAATGCCTTCACCTCTTACTCCACTGCGATCGCCACACAAAAAGTTCATACAAAATGCCTACCCTCAAATTTCTCCTTGCCAGTCTTGTTGGCTCCGTCGCTTTCGGGCTACCATCAAGCCTCAGATCCGAGCCTAGGTCCGTATCCCAAACAACCTCGCACTCACCTGTCAACGTGGCTCAATTTGCCGTCGGGACATGGATCGAAAACCTGGCTATACGCCCGAATGGCAAAATCCTCATCACTATGATAGCTCCGTCTGAGATCTGGGAAGTCGACCCTTTTCAACCGCCTGCATCAAATGCCACCGAACTGGTCCACCGCTTCGATACTAGCATTGCCGATCATACTAGCGGAATCACCGAGACAGAACCAGACGTCTTCATGGTAGTAGGTGGAAATAGCATCTGGCGCGTCGACATGAACGAGGACCTTTCCAATCGCGTCTCCGAAGTCGTGAACATAGTACCCTCACGCCTCCTCAACGGCGTGACTACTCTCGACGCAAATGCTGGAATAATTCTTGTCGCAGACTCGGAACTCGGTCTCATCTGGCGCGTCGACACAAAGAGCCGGACCTACGAGATTGCTTTACAGGACGACACAATGGCACCAAGGGAGACTTTGAACCGCCTTATCGGTATCAATGGCGTGCGTGTCTGGAAGGATTACGTGTACTACAACAACAGCCCCCTTCAGCTTGTATGTCGTGTTCGCGTGGATCGAGCCACTGGGCAAGCCGCAGGGCCGTACGAAGTCATTGCTCAAGGCGTTTTGGGTGATGATTTTGCTGTCGATCAGGATGGTACAGTATATGTCGCTGAGATGACTGAGAATGTTGTTACGCGTGTTCAATTGGATGGTAGTCAGGCAGTTTTTGCCGGCAACCTTAATTCTACAGATGTAGCGGGCGCGACATCAGCTGTATTTGGGAGAATAGAGGGCGCTCGCAATGTCCTTTACGTTACTACCAATGGAGGGATCTCTGCGCCGGTGAATGGGTCGATCGTTGAGGGAGGGAAGGTCGTTGCAATTGAGTTGTGAGCGGCATCGATACTCCAAGTCGACTTTGGAGACGATGGTGTGAAATGCTTGACCATTCAGACCTATGAAGGGTAGTATTTCCTTTGACAGGACTTCTTTGAGATGCTTTTCATCATCTTCTTGCGTGCGAGCAAAAAGGTCAAATCGCTTGTCACCTGTATTTACTGGCACTTACGTAGTAGAATAAACTACACATATCACTAAATCTTTTGATCCACTATCGAGACTTTCTTCTATGACATAGTTCCGAAAGCTTGTTTTACACAATCTCAGATCTGTCTTACGCTAGCTACCTGGAGTCATCTATTAAATATGCCGGACAGGTCGAAAGCAATCATCAGAAGCTTTCACTGGTTCGATGTTCATGTTGGTGCCGAGCATGAGCCATCATTGGAGATCTTCTTGGTGTCATGCCTTACGTTGCAGCCACAGTCCGTAGTGGACAGTTCGTTCTAAGCGCCGCGATACTGGCTTCCTTGTGCCCAAGGTTACTGGAAGTTCAGCCATCTTCGCACCAAGAGTATACATATGCACCTTGGCGAAAAGGATGCGCCTTGGCCTAGTCTACATGTTCTTCAACCGTATATATGCCTCTCATGGAAAGGGTATGACGCCACAGGCACTTCGCATATCGCAATGGGCCGCGCTGGAATCCTATTCCGAACATGCAATCCACTGGTTTCCGCGTACACAACGAAATCGAGATCATGGGGTCGAACGGGGTATCGTATTAAGAAAAAAGCGTACCTCAGTCGGTCCTCCACCCAACATACACCTCGTCGGTCCTGAAGCGCTGTGTACATGTCGTATCTGTCAACTCCGTCTTCACTCCAGTACTGTATTCCAGCAACCCCGCATGTGCAATCATAATGCCGTTGTCGATACAAAACATCTCGTCTGTCGCAAACACATTTCCACCTCTGTCTCTTGCCATCATGCCCATCATTTGTTGTAGCCGCATATTCGAGCCCACGCCGCCCACGACCAGCACTTGCTGCGACCCGACGTGTGCCATAGCGCGCTCTGTTATCTCGACCAGCATGGCGAAAATAGTCTCCTGGAGAGAAAAGCACATGTCTGCGCGTGTAACCAGCTCCCCGTCCTCCGTCTTCAGTCGCTTCGCGTCCGGTAATGACTCGTCTAACCCACGCGCCAGCAAGTCCGCTGCAGCCAAAATACCCGAGAAACTCGCATCCATGCCTTTGACACCATATGGTAAATCGACCAGGTTCTTCCCCTTCTTGGCTAATTGTTCAACGTTGTATCCAGGAAATGGGTCGTTGGGGATCATCAGTGTGCGAGCGAATCGATCGATGCAGTTTCCTATGGCGATATCTAAGGTCTCGCCGAAGATACGATACCGTTGGGCAGAGTAGGCGATGACTTGGGTGTTGCCGCCAGATACGTAAAGGACGACGGGGTTATCGGCGCGTGTTATTGAGCGACCCATCTCGATATCTAGCATATATTAGCCAGTAGTTTTGACCGTGGAATCGCAATGACTGACGGCCGACGCAGTGGTTCACTCCCACCATGGGCTTCCCCCATAGTAGACTGATTGTCCTAGCTGCGAGCGCAACGCTTTGTAGTGGTGCACCCATGCCTGGGCCTTTGGTGTAGCATATACAATCAATATCCTCAATCTTGACTCCTGCTTGTCGCACAGCTTGCTTGATTAGCCTCACAACCCATGCTCGGTGATGTATTGCTGTGTCTTTGGGCAGGAAGCCTTCGCCGGGTGGGGAAACATATGTGTGTCGCAGGTTCGCAAGGATGATGGGAGGTTTGTTTGGGCCTGGATGAGAGATGACGCCCACGCCTATCTTGTTGGCGCTTCCTTCTAATCCTATGGCAATCATCGTGGCGGCAGTCGCGGTTTGATGTTGGTGTTTGACGCGTCGAGGCGGGGTGTCGTTGGAAAAAGCTATCGATAAGGGATGACATGCATGGTAGGGCTGAAGCCACCGCTCGGCAAGCAACAATGACCAGTTGCTCTGTCAAGCAAGCCGCATTTTTCGAATTGCCTCGTCCCTTATAGATTCAGAGCATTGACGACACGATACTTCACAATCGCAGATGTTGTTTGATCAATGGGCAAGATACAGCGAACAGGGCCGTCAGCTCGCGAAGGCGCAAGGATCTAGCAAAAGGAATATAAGACCAGTTTCTCTTATACACTTGGGAATCTACGCGATGGTCTCTTTGCCCGCACCCATCATGCCGCATACATTTGTGCGCATGCAGTGCGCATGCAGCGAGCAAACCGACGTTTGAAAAGTTCACGAGCAGACGTCACCGCCGTTAGTCATGTGCTGCAGGGTCTGATCATTACCGCAACAAAGTCCACTAATTACTTTACTCATCTTTACAATCACTTCAACAAATCCACGTCTTTCGAATTTCGCTTGCTCCATAAAAGCTTTTAAAATACAATCATTGCGGAGCGTCGCAAAACTTGCGTATCCCAGCCACAGCAATTCGTACTCCGCTCGGACCAAGCAGCCTCGGTTCCCCGTTGGAGCCGCTAAATAATATCCACCAAATATCCAATCCTCCAACTCTTCAAAACATCCCACATTGCACCAGAATCTCTGCGCATGGCAGACTTCGACGGCGCCAGTCAGAACTTTCTGGCATGGCTGAAGCAATCTGGAGCGGAAATCAGTCCAAAGATCAACTTAGAAGATCTGAGAAACAAGGATGCTGGACGAGGCGTTGGTAAGTAGCTACTCCACTCCAGTACTACGCCCCGACACCACAGACTCACTCTACGTCGCTACAAAGCTTTGCGACATGCGATAAACCTTAATGCTAATTCAAACAGTTGCAAACCAAAATATCGCCGAACATGAACTCCTCTTCCGCATACCCCGCGCCTCCATCCTCAGTGTCGAAAACAGCATCCTGAGTACCGAAATCCCCGCTTCAACATTTGCGCTTCTCGGCCCCTGGCTATCCCTCATCCTCGTCATGATCTATGAGTATCACAATGGCAGCGCCTCGAACTGGGCGCCTTACTTTGCCGTCCTACCCACCGACTTCAACACCCTGATGTTCTGGTCCGACGACGAACTCGCCGAGCTCCAAGCTAGCGCCGTGGTGAACAAAATCGGAAAGGAAGGCGCAGATGAAGTCTTCACGGAGCAATTACTACCCGTGATAGAAGAGTTTGCGGAGATAGTATTTAGTGGAGATGAGAGAGCGAAGGACAAAGCGAAGGAGATGCGCAGCCCGCAGAACCTGGAATTGATGCACAAGATGGGTAGCCTAATCATGGCCTACGCATTCGACGTTGAGCCAGCGACACCAAGCAAGGACGTGGATGACGAGGGTTTTGCTGAGGAGGAAGAAGACGCTGCACTACCTAAAGGCATGGTTCCGCTAGCTGACATGCTTAATGCCGACGCCGACAGGTGCAACGCGCGCCTCTTCTACGAGAAAGATTGTCTAGAGATGAAGGCGCTCAGCCCGATTACTGCAGGCGACGAGATTTTCAACGATTATGGTTCGCTGCCCCGAAGCGATTTACTAAGGAGATACGGCTACGTCACCGACAACTACGCACAGTACGACGTTGTTGAGATTCCCGCCGAGCTCGTCACTGATATTTTAACCAAGGAGGGTGTCTGGCACGCAGACAGGTTAGAATACCTGGACGAACAAGAGGTCATTGATACAGGCTACGACATCGCCGCCAGCACGCCCTTTACGCTTCAAGAAAGTCTCTCTCCCGAACTCGTCGTTTTGGTCGAAAGTATGCTTCTCCCAGCCGAAGAGTTCGAGCGCCTTGCTAGCAAAGACAGACTGCCTAAACCAGAGAAGATCACCAGCCAAGGAGTGGAGCTGCTACTGCAAATCATCCAGACTCGCATCGCGCAGTACGCTACAACACTGGAACAAGACTTGCAGACATTTGGCGAGGTTCCGCCTGCCGGGACGGCGTCGCCTAAGCAGCGAAGATTTGCTATGGCAAAGGCCGTGCGTATCGGTGAGAAACAGCTCTTGATGAACACGAAAGATGCGTTGGCAGAGAAGATTGCAAGAGATGGTGGTGCGGCGATGGCGAAGAGGCAGAGGGTTGTTGACGAAGAGGGAGATGTGGAGATGGGCGGTATGGGGAAGAAGCACAGAGCGTGATGAAGATCACTGCATGCATCAAACCCTGTCGTGAACCGCATCACAGATGATGGTTTGACAGAACGGTCACCAGGATCTGGCTTCCACCCGAAAATGCGAAACATAAGAGCGAGAAAAGAGATCGGAAGATAATTATGCGTAAGTTTCTTATTTTTTTTTTGTCGCCAGCCAAAGTCCTTGCGGCACTTCACCAGGCGTCTAAATATGTATATCCAAGTATCGACTTGCTGACTTGTTGTGTCCAGGTAACCTCCGCACCTCACTCCACGCGCACACCAACCATCCAGCATTGCCTCCTCCTCCCTGAATTTAAAAGGCTACTGTACATAACTTTGGTAGATCTTTGGAGCCAGCCCACCGAGCCAATAGAAAACAAAGGGTATAACTTGTCGATAAGTAAAGCGCTAAAAGAAGAAGAGATTGTAAACTGCGGGAATTTATCTCCCGGAAGAACCTCCAGCTGCGGCAGTTGTGGGTGTAGGAGGAAGAAGATGGCCGGACGCAGATCGATTGTGGTTTTCAATGGACCGGCGGTTTGGATTTGGTGGAGGCTGCTGAACCGCAGCCTTCTCACCCTGGCGCTCAATCATGATGCGATACCTGATGTGCAGATTGTCCGTCCAGTCGACGGGATATGTCTCCTCGTCTTCACTGCTGTCGCCGGAGAAGCGCCATCGATCGGCCAAGCGGTCGTCTACCCTCTCGGTCTTTTGACGCTTCACGCCTCGGCGATCGATCATCATACGCCCGCCTCGACCAATTCTACGACGGAAGCGAGATTGATCATGGAATGGAACGTCATCTGGAGGAGTGGCAAAACGTATGCGCGCACTTCTCCGGGGATCTGTCTGCTTACTCGACGGCACCACTGCTGTCGCATCAGCACCTTCACCATCAGACACGGACGCAGGAGGCGTGGGAAGCTGACTCTCCGTAAAGACTGTACGGAAGTCCGACTTCGCAGCAGGCGGCTCCAAAGGTGGCGTGATGGGCCGCCATGTTGCGTCGACCCAGCCCACATTCCACTTTTGGTGCTTAACCAGGTTGTCTTCGATGAAGCTATCGATGGCCTCGGTGCGCTTGGCTTGCTGCTCTTCGAGGTACACTATATCACCATCAACAAGACGCCCGTCTGGACGTGTGTTGGTAGGCTTCATGCCTGGTAGAGTCTGACGTTGTCTTTCAACATCGGCAGTTCTCTTTGGCTTAGGAGCAGGCTGGGACGAGTTAGTCATCTGGACAAAACTTCTGGTGAGTTCTTTGCGACATACCTTCTGAGTGATGAGTAGTTCGTCATCATCACCCTTGATACTGAGTCTGCGCTTGAGCTCCTTGACGGCATGGCGTTGTTCGAAGATCAGCTTGTCTGTGGCAAGCTGTTCTCTGATGACTGCCTCTCGTCGCTTGACTTGCGACATCAGCAAACGAGCCTCCTCCAGTTCCTTCCTCAGCTTCTTGAGCTTCTCCGTTACTTGCGCGTCGCGACCACGCGTCTTGCGGACCTGTCGGACCTCACGGCGTCGGAAGCAAACATACGGGTCAGCATCATCGGTTTCGAGATTCGTCTCGAATTTCAGTGAGGGCATCAGCGGGCGGTTGCCCTTTAGTAATCGTTGATTCTTCCAATGTGGGTAAATGTCTTTGGCGAACCGCCGCGCCGACTCGCTGATTGTCTCATCGAACTCGGCTTCAAGTTCCTCATAGGCAAGAGCAGACGAGTTGTCGACCGCGGCATACGGCTGCTTGATTGCTGTGGTTTCTTCGAAAAAGTTCATAACCTCTTCGAACTCGTCTTCTGAGCAATTGTTGTTTTTGCCCTTTTTCTGGTTGTAAGACTTGAGAAAGGCGAGATCATCACTGTTCATGCAATACGGGCAGCCGGACGTATCCTCCACGGTTGACGAGAACCGTATGTAAGTGGCAGGTTGTGTAAACCGTTTTGGATAGACATCTTCATATTGCAGTGTGCTGGCGACAGCATCCGGAGTCGGAATGTAGAGTTGTGCAATCTTCCCACCAGTCGCGCCTTGCGCAGCTGCCTGGGCGGCGGAGATGACGGCCTGTAGATGGTGTTCCTAGAAATGATGTAAGTATGTGTATTGTGCAGGGCAGGGGAAGTGAAAGCCAAAAGCGGACTAGCGCGACTTACAATCTCCTCGCCCTTCTCAACACCGGTCTCAACCTTGGGAATATGGCGCGACGCATCGTCATCAGCAAGCTGCTCAACCTCACTCTCGCGGACGACAGGTAAATTCTGTTTGGTCGAAAGCTTGCGCTGCCTAAAGCGCTGCCCAGTTGCGCGAGCCGTCATTGTTTGTTGTCGCAGCGAAGCGCACGTGACAAATGTTTGGGTCGTTTGGGCTGCGTATGGGGCGTGGTGCAAATCTGGCGCCTGGGGGCGGCCCAGCGAAGAGGAGTCACGCTCCCAGAAGCGCTAATCCGACCACCAACGCGCCTTAATACTGCTGATATGGGTGTCAAAAGTGTCGCACTGGCCTCGGCATGCGATTTATCGCGTCGAAAGTGATGAAAAGAGGTCGTGGGGTGCTGTTTGGCGATGGAAAAGGTTTCGGTGAGCGGCGATGTCGAGCGTGAACAAGCGGATGCGTTTGGGCGGGTTGAGAGGCAAGGAAGTTGCAAGCGAAATGGACCAATCAAATGGGCGATCGCCGGGAATAGGTGGGACCTGCGCGATCGTCTTACGTTCATCACGGTCTATCTACAGGCCACGCTGCATGTTCGCATTCACTGACCGCGAGCAGAGCTGCGAAAATCTGCTGCAACCCTACGTGTTTGCATATATCGTGGGTTGCGTTCCATGGTACCGTGTGAATGGCATCCCGATGGAGTTAGCGTGGCTTGGCATGGTGTCCATGGCTTTCCAGGAATGACTACCGTCGTAACTCTGATCACAACACTAGCATTACCAGCAGGACTGTCATCGAATCATGTCTCCAGAGAAGTGTACCTTTTTGTTCCGTACATTCGATACCTTGATATCTTAAGCTTCGAGAAAAGATGCCTCAGCGTTCTCCAACGTGCTTTGGACGTCGCTGGGTGTCAACGGCCTGTAATGACGAAAAAGCACGTAATGCTCAGCTAGGCCAAAGTATATTTGCTCCGAATATTCAGCGATTGTGATCAACCCTCTTCACTACTATCTAGGCTCAGCAGGAATGTGAACAGGTCCTGCTCGCATTCATGATATACAAGTATTCTGGTCTAAAGCCACTGCTTGGTTCCGTGGTGGGAGACAAATGCACCACCGTATCCATCCTCAATGCTGGCCTTCTCCCATGTCGACCTGATAATCGGAATAGCATCCTCAACAGGCGTTGCGCCTTTGAAATCAGGGGCGTAGATTGAGATCTTGCCCATGAAGTTCATCAGACCTTGCATCTGGTCGGGGGTGACTGCGAATCAGTGTCAGCATGAGTACTAGAAATCACCTAGATTCACCGGTCTACTTACGATTGTCAAAATGGCCTACTTCTACCACGCCTGGGCTCATGCTCATGAACAGAACGCCGTCTTTCTTATACTGCGCGTTGAACTTGGCGACAATTGCATTCAGGGCCGCCTTGGATGCGGCGTACAAGGAACTGTTCTCGACTTCAAGATTGTTGATGAAGTCGAGATCTGCATGGCCGCTGGAGATCGCGATGACCTTCTTCACCTTACCTCTCATGACAAAAGGCAGGAAGAGGTTGAAGAGATGGATATTGCCGACAACGTTGGTCATGAACAGCTTTGAGGAGACTTGTTCTAGTTCCTCGACTTTATCGCCCCTATCGAATGACCGGCGTTAGACATGGGCGAACTGATGAGATGAAAACAGATGTAGGCTTACAACGCGCCGATGGGGTCGAAAGCATCGAAGAGAGACGGAAATGCTCCGTTGCCAATGAGATAATCGACACCGCGTTCACCGATGATCTCGGTGGTCTCTGCAGCGGCTTGCTTTAGGCTAGCGTGGCTGGTGAGGTCTCCACTGAGGATATGGATGTTTGGACGTTCGCCTATTTCTGCGATCACTTTCTCCTTGGTAGACGCCTGGTCGCGAACCAGACCGACAACGAGATTCTCCGGGTCTTGTGAGATTTGCTTGAGGAGTTCAAACTGGACCAAACTTAGCAGAATGCAAGTACATCACCATACAGGGTATACTTACTCCAATTCCCTTGGACACACCGGTAACTACGTAGACTGACATATTGCGATTGAGGTGTCTGGAATATCTTGTGGATCAAATAGGTTGAGATGTGGTGCAGACATTGTGTTCACCTTGTCATCTTTATAAACGCAAAGATTCATCCGCTACACTGCACGTTTGCGGACTTCTTGGAGCTATCCCGCGCACAAATACTTGTCCGCCGCAATACAGGTAGGTAAGACTCTGACCGCTGCGGGTTCATGTTGCGGCGTGGAAGGTATGTAATGAATCCTGCGTCGCTGATATGTCAGCGCAAAGAACTTCGGCTTTGCGTGGTGTCTTTGTCGCGAAGCAGTAGGCATCTTGGCGGCTTACAAAGAGCGGTTCTCGGCGAATGTGAGGCAGCTTGAAGCTGACTGCAGTTACATACATATCCTTTCCGTAAGTTGGTCCTTCAGTCAATGCGATATGCGTCATTGAGGATTGGTAACCTTGTTTTACAGGATGCCGCATTGCGGACTAGTCTCCCGCCTTGCGGCCGTCTGTCCAATGAGCATGAACTCAGCGGATGACAAATGTGCGCTTACTATACCTCGACTTCCGCACAAGACAGAATCGACCTAATAAACCTCCAAGAAAGATACTGGGTAGCCATACCCTTGGTAATGTCGTTGCGATCCGAGTCAAACGCTTGCACTGCCTGCGCAAGAGCAAAGCGGAAATGCGGTCGACAGATCCCAGCTTGCGCTCGATGCGCGGACAAGCGCAAGTCGTGCATCTATCCGCCATCAAAAAAGCAGACAGTTTCTTCGTATCGACACTTGTTATCGGATGTGCCAGTACTGAGAGGAGAGGATACGTCGTTCGCCGAAAGCCCAGTCAGTACGTCGCATGTCAATGCGAGCCTCTACACCATCGATAATCTCATGTGGGATGTGGGATTACCGTCCCTTGGCAGTAACATCGACGCACCGGAGTCTCAGATCCGGATCCCCAGCGCAATGAAGACCGATTGGTTTCTTGCACCGGAGACGTGGACGATATCCCGCAGGTCGACAAATTCAGACGATGTACCAATCGGCACAGCAGCAATGAAGAAGTACGTGACGGTACTGCAGTCTTGGTTCAAAAGCTGGGTCACAACTGGTAGCAATCCCTTTGTACACTCCTGCTTGTACGGTGTGAACTTCCCAACATGCGTACAAGTCGCGTATGCCACCCTAGCTAGTTATGTGTATCGGACGCCTGCGAATACAGAAATCGTCCTCCGCATAGTGGAAGATCGATCGAACGACTTGTTACTGGAGAATGGAGCCGTTTTAGATCAAACTACTGCAGGGAAGTGGGTCGATGTTGCAGGTCGTCATGACGATCTATGGGGGCAACTGACACGTCTTCATGCCCTTTTAGTCTACCAGATGATCGGTCTCTTCGATGGTGACGTCCGCGCCCGTCATGTCGCTGAAGGACATATGGCGATACAGGATAGCTGGGCTGGAAAACTCTTCTCCACTGCCAGAACCGCATTGTCGAGCGAACAAGACAGCATCGCTCATCTCGCCAACTGCCTACCCAAGCTGTCTACTTACCTACAGCAACAGTGGTACTCGTGGATACTGTCAGAAAGTATCCGTCGCACCTGGCTCGTGGCCGTCAGTCTATCGCCTGTCTTCTCGGTCCTCCAGCAGCGCTGGGGAACCTGTCCTGGTGGCATCATGTACACCAATCGAAGTGGTCTTTGGGATGCTACGAGCGCTGGGGAGTGGGAAAGACAGTGTTTGGAGAAGAATGTGGCCTTCCTACAGCGCTTCGAGTGTGCGAGGCTTTTTCACTATGCGAAACCAGCTGATGTTGATGAGTTTGGCATCGCGATGCTCGAGATGACCTTCAGCGGGGATTCATTGGAGAACTGGAGGGATAGAACTGGCGGCTTGTAGTCTGCAAAAGATGTTTAGTAAGTTGTGCCAGCGCGATATCAGCAATCGGGTGTCACAACGGGTGGTGACTGGGAAGAAGGTATCTAGTACTTTCAAGGTTGTCTTTCTCCCTGTCTGTCAACGCCCGGAACGCGTCGGAACGTTCCGAGTAATGTTGTTTCCATTTATAGGGCTAGTACACATTAATAGATTCCAAGGACCACGCCGCAACGCCGCCCAGATCAACAAAAGTCGGGCCAGCCCTCACTCAACCTCTGTTACTCTTCGCTTCTACACAGCTCATCACTCAACGAATCAGACACACCTTGGACACACAGCCAACATTGATCTCTCGTCAAATCTGTACCTTCCAGAAAGCGTCAAGCACACCAATACCGGTCGATCTATTAGGCTAACCAGCGAGGTATGGATCAACTACCGCAGGAACTCGTCGAGAAGATTACTAGTTATGTACCCACGGAGGATCTCAAGAACCTTCTCACTCTCACAACGAAGTTTCGCTACAGCGCAGAAAGATACTCCGGCGCATTTACGGAATATACCCTGAACAAGCGCAATGCCGACAAGTTTGTTAAGATTTTCTCAGGGCACCGTCTGCTATATCTACGGGAAGTGATCTTTCGACCCAATCTTCCTCCACTAGTCTGGACTCCCCCAGCCGGCGAGGAGGATGAAGAAATCGAATGTCGCGAAAGTGCGGATGAAATACGAGAGAAGAATGAACACTTCACACGTCAGGTGCAGATTATCTATAAAACCCTTAGAACCGTCGAGGAAAATGCTGGACATCATGCCCCAGGACGATATCGACTCCTGGTGCACGGCCCTACGAGACTGCTCCATGACAACAGCATCACTTGTCCGCATCGCCAGTATAGCAGCTGGCGAGTTCAACTACTCAATACCGAAATGCCTCTGGTGTATTCCGTTCGTTCTCTAGAGATCTACAATGTATGCAAGGAAGATATGGACATCTGTCATGACTCTCATGATTACCCACCAGACTATAGCAGCTGGGAGGGACATGAATTGAAACTGGATCTGGGTGTCATGGTCAAACTAGCATCGAGACTCCCAAACCTTGAGTACATGGGCTGCAAGACCGGAGGGTTCGAATGGCACCCGCCCTTTTGCCACCAGGGTGGCGACGAAGAACCCAATCGTCATTTTCAACACGATTGGGACGGTCCACGTCGTGATGCAAGACATGATTTTGCAAGCGCCGTTACCAGACATGAAGCTCAGCTCCCAGCTTCACTCCGACGGGCGAACCTAGACTTTGTCCACCCACTATATCGCACACTGCATACTGTACAGGACAGGATGCTACCTGACCTAGTCAGACCAGCGCTGTACGACCCATTCAGCTCCAGTCTTCGTCTCTTAACCAACAACGTTCGGCAGCTCCGCATACGGGCCATCATCGATGAAAGCTTATTTCACATTGACGATTCTTCACAGCCGGCATGGCCTAACCTGGAAATTCTAGAGGTCATGTTTCATCCATCACGGCCTGACGGATCGTGGTACTTTCATGGACCTAGAGGTCAGGGTCGCGACGCTGTAGGTTATGCAATTACTGCTGCCTCCTACCCGCCTTTCGAAGCGAATGATCTCGACGCTGAGATGGAGGGGCGATTACACGATCAATCTGTTCTTGTAGATTTACCTAATGGTCATAGCAATGAATTCCGCATCACACCAGATGAACAACGACTCAGACCGCTGCTGGAAGGTTTCGCCAGGGCCGCAGTACAGATCCCTTCCTTGAAGAGAGCCATTATCCGGTCGCCGTTGTTCTGGGACCCGACTGAGGGATACGATGACGGAATTCAAAGAAAAAGTCTCGCATGGGGTATACAGTATTCCGATGAAGATATTGGTGTTAACATGGCAAAGCATGATCCGACAAGCCAAAGAGAGCAAGTTCATACAGCGACACGTGCTTTGACTTGGATGATGAATGATTGGCATCCTGATGCGCAGCTGCACAGCCTTTTCCAGCAAATTGGACGCGAGAAGCATGGTGAAGATTTGGTTGAGCATTGGGAACAGAAGTACATGTATGCCGACGATCTCCCTCACTGGATGTTCATTAATGCTTTTTGGAGTCATGATCACGGTCATTGGATCTACGATGATGGGTATGATGATCCGGGCCGTCTGCCTACTTTGCTATTGTAGGTTGGCGATCATAGGCTCAAGATTAGGCACCAGTTGTGCCTTTAGAAATCCTGACCACCGAGCATCCAAATTTGATCACATTCAGCGTAGCCTATCCTACTCTGTGTTGACGTACAATTTGTTCAGCACTTCTAAGCTGCGGTCTATGTCGGTTTGCGTACTAGAAAATGAGATGAATGGTATCTTCGTTCTATTAATACCCACACGAACGCGATCTGAAGTACCCTCAATAAGAACACAGAAAACATGACAAAGGTTGCATCGAAATATGCTATCCACAGATGCCACCCAGGGCAGATACTGGACGAATTGGGTCGCATGTCTTGGTCGTCGCTGTAAAGCAAAAGTGTAGGCATGTATTGAGAGATCCATTATTTATGACTTGCATTTCGCATATCATCTTAGAATATGCTTTCTCTTTTCTCTCTCGAGTTCACGACTTCATACCGCGGCCGAAGCCTTCAGACTAAATTTCCATGCGGCGTGGGATTTTCTCCGCTCTCAGTGATACGACCATACTCGCTCATCAGTGAGAACGGCGGCGACGACAATCTATTCTTTGTATCTAGATGTTTTACAATGTAAGCATTAGGCCCATTCAGATGTTCGCTGACACCCGTGTGATGCGCACCTGCATCGTTCTGGGGCGTAGCTGGTAGCAAGCGAGCATAGTACTCGCCATCGTTGAGCCGCGACAACGCCGCAATATGGAGAAGATGACAGTCAAGAGTACGGTCGCGTTCGCGGTTGTTTCAGAAGAACTTCGCGAAGTTTCGGCCTCCAACCCTCACAGAAACTGGGGCTGAATTACCTCGCCACCGGATATGCAAGACCTTGGCCATGCGCGTTCCTGTACCCATGTAGAGTCTGTTCGAGCCCGAGATAACACATAGTAGCGCTTGCTCGGACCTTGTCACACACCCTTCACAAATGAATCGATTTCTGTTCTTATTCTTACACTCTGGATTTTGCAATGTGATATCGTCGCAGAGCTGCAGTTTTGCTCATATGGAACTAAGAACCTTTGAATAGTGACAGCAATATTTCTGTTTTCCTTGCTTGGCTGATGTTCTTCCGCATCTGACCACGCAGTCATCATAATGGTGATCCTGACTGTGGCATGGATGCAGGATCTGCTCGGCTTCGTCGAATGACACAGCAGAGGTAAGTCGGGCTAGGCTGTTCGTTTAGAGTCGCATTCTGAGGCCCCCTCATGATCCGAGACACACAGAGGTTCGTGTTAGGCATCATGCTCTTTGTAGTGGCACAACGTACTGAGCTCAGTGCGGCAGTGTTTGACTAAGCCTCAGAGGCAAAGGCTGCTTGGCCCAAGTTAAGTAGCATATCGATACTGTTGATGGTTAGGCGCTGCGGTGTGGTTGTTTCGAACTGTGTCTTGAGTTGAGTTGTGACTGGGGGCGTGATTTCCATAGTTATGGTCGGCGAAGACTTGAAGCAAGTATTTAGCTGGATTGTGTCCTAACAAGACATGCGCAGGTCATCTCTCAACTTCACTTTATACCTTGATAAATCTGAGGTCGAAATTCCCAAAATGCGTTGTCTTCTTGCGCTGCTAGCTATACGAGCTATTTTCGGACTTGCTGAAACTTGCGATCCCCAAGCCTACGAGGATGGCAATCCATACGGCTTGGAAGAAACCAACGATCCAAATGTAATGTCAAAGTTGAACGAGTATCTAGTCGACAATCTATGCATCAAGTATTCCGACGGAACCGAGCAGAATATCAAAGAACAATGCAAAGACGTCTGCATTCCGAGCCAAAGTGCAAGCGAAGGCCAAGCTGTCGTATCATCTCATAGTTGTATCTTTGGCGACAATCCTTGGTACGATACAAGCAACATGACACCTCTTCTGTGTGGCGCCGACGAGGCATTGAAAGGTATGCTGTGTTCTGGGTTTGTCAAACTTACAGACTGAATTCGAGCAACTAATTTTCAAATCAGGTCTAATGATAAAGAAAGGTTATTGTTCCTGTGACCTTCCCATCCTAGAATTCGCTGGTGAGTTCTTCATTGAGGGACTGATCGAGGCAGGCAAGATCTTGGAGAAGGTCATATGTCCAGCTCTGAAAGCTCTCGATGTTGTCGTAGCTATAGGCATGGCAGCAATTCCCCCTCCGGGCCACGTTATCACGGGCGGAATGGGTAAGCATCCAAGGTCCTTTTTACTATGTATCGGGTACTGAATGAAAGACACAGTTGCGGCTGTTCGATCGGCAAAAGCATACAAATACGCACACGAAGCACAAGACGCTGCTCAAGAATGGGCCGACTTTTTCCTTAGTGGGGCAAATTTCGCAGAACAGGCAGGATGTGGACCACTAATACCTACCAAGAACAATCTGATAAAGAAGGCTTTCACACCCCTGGTCGATGCACCAGACGAGCTTGTACCAGGAGGGATGAATTACGAAGACCTACCGTGTCCCAAAAGAGGTTGTAAGGGCTGCAAAGGCCCAAAATGCACGAATGGAAGCGGCAACGAAGGCGGCGATGCTTCCAAAACTAACATCCAACCTGCTCCGACCACTGGCAGTACAGTTCCCCCGCAGGTCACTACAATTGTGTCGAAGACTTCGTCTGGTTCCCTGCTGTCTACCGCGGCTGTGTCGTCAATCATCTCCTCTTCTTCATCTATGTCTTCGATAGCAACACCTTCCCTGTCCTGTCAAGACCTCGCTACGCTGGACAGGGACGAGGAGATCGTGGAGCCAGAGGTTCTTAGGCGAAGTTATCCAATTGATCTAACATATCATAGGCTGTATAAGCGTGAGCCAAAGAAAGGAAAGCCTTGCGAACAGTCTTTGAACAGTTTCAATTATCCGAGCACTTCGGAATGGGGAGATCACCCACCGACGAGATATGGCTTCAACAAACGAAACTCATGCGATGACTATAGTTTCGACAATCCAGACGACGATGGAAGCGTTGATTATCAGACTGAGCACGTTCTGGAATGGCAAACTGTTTGGCGCTTCTTTGATGAGATGGATGGATTGATCACGACCAAGTTTAGTCATCCTCAGCCCGGCAATACTGCTAAGCTCAGCTTTTGTGAATACTGGACAGAGTCCTGGTTAGTGAGTTCAGTGCACAAGGACATCCCAGAGCCACTCATGGAAGGTCCTTCTTCCGATCCTGCTGCGACCCCAGATCCTGCTGCAACCCCAGATTCTGTTGTCACTCCAAATCCTGCTGCCACTCCAGATTCGAAGTCCACTCCTGATGCGGCAGCGACTTCTGATCCAGCGGCGACCCCTGGCCCACAGACGAAGAAACTTCCTCCGCGTGGTTGGCTCGCAAGTCAATATACATATCGGCAAAGTGGAAAGGAAATGTGGCTAGATGAAATGACATTATTGGAGAGCAACCTCAACGGAAGAGTTAAAGGCATTGTACGTACAGCGCTTTACGTTGACTGAGTAGAGTGAATCATGTTAACAAGAGTCTTGCAACAGTTGTTCAACCAGAAGAGAACTAAGAACGGGCTTTATATACAGATTCGCGACAAGAAAAAGATGAAAGAACTGATAGAGGGGCGAACAAAGGAAAAAGATCTCAAAAATCTGAACCTGAGTCCTGGAGATCAAACCCGCATAGCGATCCAGCGGTTACGGGAGACGATTGGAGCTCTCAAATACATGCAGGATAAGAAGATCTCAAAGATATTTGTCGACCAGAAGAACAGAATGGGAGCGATGATTGGGCATATCGATCGAGAGCTGCACAAGACACCCCGAGTGTATAAGGGTGACGTAGAGGGTCATCCGTGGCAGGAACAAAAACTCGAAGAGAAATGGAATGCCTACATGGACAACGTCTTTTCCGTGGCAAAGCAAAGAGCTACAGATTACATGAAACTCAATATTGGTGTTTTGAAAGATGAGTGGAACTCTGACAAGAAGAAGAACGAGTTCAAGGCCGATTCGAACGATGATCAGGCGAAGAAGGACAAAAAGAAAGGACTAAAGAAGACCCAAGAAGAAACCCTGGCTCTTATCAAAAAACTAAGCGACGAGTGGGACAAGGTCAACGACTGGCAAAAGCCAGAGAACTGGTAGAGTGACTGCTTTCGATGCGTGAATGCCGCAACGGGATGCGTGGAAAACCTGTGTGGCGTTGGACATTCACGTGTTCAGAACGATTGGGATTATCGTCTGAGGGGAGGAAGGAACACGGCTGTTCCTCGCCCCTGCGTTAGCGCTCGGAGTGCTTCGGATCGTCTCATACTGGCTTAGCGTGCTCCTCATCTGTCACACAGGGCGTCCCTGAGTCGCAGATATAATGACAAAGTATTGTTGTTGTGACTACGCCGCAAACCCGCTCAGGTCTTAAAGTTGCCAGGTGCGCTTCCAACACGGTTATTGACTGTCTGACATAATTTTGCGAAACCCACACAACAACCTGGTCGCTACCTGTCATCGAGTGTACAGATCTTCCCCAGACATCATCACAAATCTTCGTCACATCATTTACAGACAACCAGGATATGATGGAAGGACTCCCACAAGAACTCATCGATAAAATCTCCAGCTATCTACCCAGGCGAGACTTGTGCAATGTCCTTACCCTAACTGGCAAGTTTCGCTTTGCTGCTGAGAGGCACTGCGGAGCTTTTTCCAAATTCACTATCAACGAAAACAACTCGGTCGACTTCCTTGCGCGCTTCTCTAGTCATCGGCTTCTCTACCTGAAAGAAGTGATATTCCGGCCAACCTTCCCAACGCTGTGTGGTCCACGCGACAATGAAGATGACAGTAGCGACGACGACCAAGTCCTGTGTCGAGAGCCTGCTCATGAGGTGTATGAGAGGGACGAGTCTTTTACACGACAGATACAATTCCTCTTCCACATTCTTCAACTAGTCGAGAAGCAAGCCGGTGAAAAGCATGCCCCAGGCAGATATCGTCTGTCACTTTACAGTCCAATCAGAACAGTACGTGCCAAAAACGCATGTCCCCATCGCTATCGAACTAGCTGGCGTGTTCGGCTACTGGAAGCCGAGCTATCTCCAGTCGCGTCTATTCGGTCGTTCGAAATCTACAATAACTACGGCAACGAATCATTCGCTCCTTATCTCCATATAGACAGATCTGGTAAACAAGAGTTCAAGCTCGACTTGCGCGTTCTCATTGATCTAGCGATCAGAATGCCTAATCTTGAATATCTGGGCTTCCGAACTGGAGGATACGAATGGTGCGAATCGTTCAATCCAGAGATGAATACATGCATCGAGCACTACGAGCACGACTGGGCAGGACCTCGTCGAGATGCTCGACACGACTTTGCAGATGCTATCATCCGCAGTCTCGATAAGATACCAAAAACGCTAAGGCATGCCTCGCTTGATTTCCTGAGCCCTTTGCTTCGTGCAACTGATATACATCATGGCAAACCATTGCCTGATCTAGTTGGTCACTTGACATACGATCCATTCACTTCGAGTCTTGGTATGCTATGCAACAATCTTCGCCACCTGCAACTACGAGCGATGATCGACGAGTCTCTTCTTTTGACACCGTCAAAAAGCTTGACAGAGTTACATGTCTCTTGGCCACGCTTGGAAATACTTGACATCATGTTTCACAACGCACGCCCTGATGGAACCTGGTACTTCTCAGGGCCGGCAGGGCAAGGTCATGTTCCACGTGGATATCCGGTGACCAGTGCCTCCTATCCTCCTTATGCACCCACAGAGCTCGATGAGGATATGGATTACGACTTCCTCGACGCTCCTGATCCGCGTACGGCATTCAATAAGCAGTTTCGCGTCGCCCCTACTGCTAATCTCACCCCACTTCTTGAATCCTTTGCCAAGGCAGCAATAAACATGCCGGCACTCAAGGAAGCTGCTATATGGTCCCCTTTAGAATGGTCCGGTAAAGATTTCACAGGCAACGATATTGATTACTGGTCTAAAACCGAGGGCGAAGACGACGACAAGATGCTATATAGTCTGGAGTCTCTAGCCTGGGGTATCAAATACGCAGAGCCGGGACGACATACAGATTCCAGGTCATGTCGTCGACCGCAGTGGGTAGTCGGGGATTGGCATCCTGATGGAGAGCTGCGGAGCCTATTTCAGGCGATAGGGTACGCAAAACACGGTGGAGAGCTTGAAGAGGTCTGGACTGAAGGCCTCGCTTATGATGGGGGAAGGATTTCGGGAATCGGCCACCGGGGTGAGTTTAAAAGGATAAAGGCGTAGTAATGATATGAAGAGTGGCTATCAACTCATGAAGTCGCACGCCTGAAGTTGCACTTTGTAAGTAATGTCATGTTGTATATGGTCCAGAATCATCCTATGAAACATTCTGGTCTCATGGGGCTGTGGTCAACCGTGATTGCCTACATAGGCAGAGAAGCTAGAAGGCATTGTCGATGACGATGGCGACGGTATGGCAGATTGTTCGCAGCACTTGGCATGGGAAACAATATAGGAAAGAGCCTCACATGATTGAGATCCAAGGTACTGTCGTGGACGAGATAGCATGTCAGGTGATGGTGTGAGACGAAGAAAACCATCAAATTGAAGAGGATTGCCAAAAGAGAACTATCGAGGCAATTCGCTATTTCAGAGACCTGACTAGACTTCGGATCGGCACTGTACACGAAGCTTGCAGACTAGTGATGCGGGCCGTACGCCACGATCAACGGCCCTTTACCCAAGTGAGGAAAGGACTATCCACTACCTGCGCATGTGACGTTGCGGCGCGCCTGAACATCCTCGAAAATGTATAAATGTGCGAAGTGAAGCCCGCATAATGTGAAAAAGCATCAAGCCACGAGAATGAAGGCAACTTTATCTGTTCTTGCGGCGCTGTCCGCAGCAGCCGCTGCACTTGACTCAAAGTCCAATTCTGACGATGGCTGCCAAAAGCCACTTCCATCAGGCGTCAAGCTCGATCAATCCGTCGACTTGACATTGAATAGCACGAGCGGTGTCTCGCCTCGCAGGTACCGCTTACATATTCCGTCCTCATACGACAGCAACACCCAAGTCCCACTCATCCTATCCTTCCATGGCCGTGGCAAAGACGCAGAATACCAAGAAGCCCTGAGCCAGTTCTCGAACGCAAGCTACGGTTTCGATGGGATTGTCGCATACCCCGAAGGCGTACCTGTATGTGAATCATCTCTTCAAAACCTGGCCGACGAGGTGGAAATTGTCGAGATGACAAGCTAATGCATCCCCAGAACGCAAAAGGCACGCAGCAATACCAAGGCGACCCCGACTCCCCAGCCTCAATCAACGACGTAACGTTCACACTTGAACTTCTCGACCACCTACAGTCCGCCTATTGTATCGACCCATCCCGTATTTACGCGACCGGGAAATCAAACGGCGGAGGATTCACTGGCGTATTGGCTTGTGATGCAGAAGCCACCAAACGTATCGCTGCATTTGCACCCGTGTCTGGTGCGTTCTACCTAGATGCAGACCAAAATCTTCCTCCTTGCGAGCCTAGTAGGCGTGTGCCGATTATGGAATTCCATGGGTTGAAGGATAAGACAATTCCGTACGCAGGTGGCATCAACACGCGCGGAAACGCTAATTCGACTGATGTAACGACTTGGGTTGATGACTGGGCTAGGCGCGATAGATTTGATGTTAGCGCAAACGAGACGAGTTATCTGTGTGAGAAGGACGAGGGGAAAATGGTTACGCGCTATAGTTGGGATGATGTGGTCGTGCACTACAAGTACGAGAACTTAGGTCACGATTGGCCCAGTTCGTTCCCCAACGGCGACACGGGCGATGATGAGGGCGTGTTGACTTGTAAGGAGGCGGAGGCAACACCTATCATTCTGGTGTGGTTTGGCAGATGGAAACTGTAGACCTGGTTGCGAAGTAACTGTTGATCGATGGGCGCGGCAGTCGGCCAATGATCGCGTGAGGCGAAGGTACAGGTGATGCGCGCGAAAGATGTTGTTTGTGTGACGCTCAGCAGCTGTAGTCAGATTGATGGAGAACTAGAGCATCTTTTGCCATCACGCGATCCTGTCATGCATGGAAGATCAAAGGTTGAGACTAGATGAAAGGAATTCACAAGAAGGAGTTGGAGAGGACAGAACGACAAGGTAGACGTTATGATGTCATGACCACACATCACTGATAAAGAACATCGTCTCTTCATCTCATCTCACCTCCTCCATCCGTTCTCCATCTAACGTGCCTGCGCGATGGATCACTATAATTCCGTGCTTGTGTTTCATCACCTCCAAGTCGTAAAATAGCTGGCTCCGTCGTGGCCTCGGCGATGCCTGTGCAACGGAACTCTGGAAAGCTTTCACGCGGCAGTCCCAATCAATGAAGCATTACAGAGAACGGGTGGATTATTTCTTCAATCATGTTTTAGTATTAACAGGCTTCGTGTACAAATTCTCTTGTAAATATCCATAATCATATGGTTGTGTGGTGATGTCTGGTCACCCTCACCAGGCAACTGCCTCGCACGTGCACCACAGCATGAACGGTAAACACGCGGCAAAAACTCAATCTCATTGTCGATGATACATGTCACGCAGTCGTATATGTATGGAAACACATTCTGCACTAGAAATAGTCACGCTCGCTCTTTCGCTTTCCAAGTTCTTCTCCAGCGTATACCTTTTGAACTCTGGCGCAATCTCAGTGTTTACCTTGACAATAACGTCTTTCTGCTTTTCACCCAGACCAACCCCAGCAACTTTATTCTAACCACGACGGTGGACTATCGTTAATCATTGCGACGATTTCCTGCCGCGTCAACAGGACAATACCGACACGACAATATCGATGCCTTACGAAACGGCGTATATTGGCATTGCGACAACTCCGAGCGGTGGTTTCGATCATTTTGTACGACAGTTAAAGACGTCACATTTAGCAGGCGGCTATTGGAGATTTCAGTCTACCGACGATGACCGGCGCGCCTATGCTCGCGGCTTCACTACACCGGAGGATGTACTTTGCGCTGCCGAATCCACGAGCGAAGGCTTCGATGAGATCTTCATTCGATGGATAAGGGGAGCCAATGATCCTAATATTAGAATGGCTTTATCAGGCACTCCATCACAGCATCTTCAGACCATCTATGAACTACGCTTGCTGCTTGGTCTACCGGTATCATCGCGAGGACAGATTCCGCTGTACCCTATCAGTACCAAGCCAAGATTGAGACAGTACTGGGAAGCCAAGTATAGAGCACAGCGACCAGATATCGTCGATACAGCGAGCCAACTGCCAGATCAACCGATTGCCTCGCCTGTGACACCACGCCCAGAAACCTTGGTTTCGCCACAACCCCAACATCCGGTACAAGCTACACCAAAGCCTCCTGTAGGTCGAATCACGAGAGCTCGAAGTAAGGAGATATCACAGGTAGCACGAGCGACGCCTGCGTCCAAAACTACGTCTCTACAACACCCATTCAATGCTACTACGGAGCACCTAACACTGTCTCCCGCAGCGCGCGCGTTGTCCCGTGAAGTTGCAGTTTCGAGCCTTCCCAGCTCTACGGTGAGCCGCCACCAAGTCACTCCTCGGGATAACTCTTCACTGGTATCAACGTCCATATCACCCGCTCCGTCTGCCGGTAGGTACGTGCCATCGATACCTCGCGCTGCATTGGAGTGGGGTTTACAGCCGTCCACGTCACCAACTTCGTCGACTCTAGACCAAGGTATTACACAGCATAACTGGGTGCATCCATCTGCTCGTAATCTGAAGGCTATCGCTACTTCGAATACACCATACCGATCTCCATATGCTGTGAGCGGGACCCAACCAGGGCACACGATTCCAGTCGTGGCAGCTCCAAAATTGCCGCTGGAACTCAACAAGAACGCTGCATCGCCATGTGGCGGGGCGACCACGTCTGTCACTACTGCCAATCCTGCTCCTGCTAAAAACTTCTCTAGTCCGGTAGCTGTTACGGCCGAGCCTTCTGCTCCTACCGAAAATGCTTACGACAGTCAAGTCCTAACAAGCCCTGACACTCCTCGCCATGTCTTCCCAACGACACCCTCCAGAAGATTGCATGCCCCTTTCTTGGATAGCATGGGAAGCCCGATTCCGCCTCAACCAGGTTCGCCACCTTCTCGCACTGGAGTCGCACAGCTTGGGGAATCATTCACACCAGAAGATACTCTCATAGAACCGCCTGACAGACCAGCTTCTGCTGATAACGAACATAGGCAATTGCCCGAAAACAAGCCCAGCTCTCAGCAAGAACTTCGCCAGCTCAACATAGGCTCTGCAGACGCAAGTGGCGCAAAAGAAGGATCGAGAGCGCAAGCGACCGAGGCAGCTTCGGAGTCATTGCGCACTTATATGGAAGGTTTGAACAATCTTCCATGTATGGACTGTGGAGAATACGATGGTCATACGTGGGACTGTCATCTTGGTAGTGAGTGTCATGACCGCAGCTCGTCAATCTCTTGCTAACAACATCTAGACATTCAACCGATGCAGAACCTTACCATGCTCGATTACCGTATCTTGGCCGAAGCTGTGGATAAATTCGATCCCGGCCCATGGACAACGCACTTTGAAACCCATCCCGAGCCCGAGGTAGAAGACGCAGAAACACAGATACGAGGGATGGCGGAGGTCATCCGGAACGAAGATAGCTACAAGATGGACAAGGAACTTCACAACTTGCCGGACGAGTTCATGATCATGCTGTGGGCATTCAAGACTTCAGATAAAGTTCGTGTTATCGATCAGTATGTTGGCGAAGATTACTGAGCACCTGCGCATGAAGGCCCGATACTGATTTTTAACGCAGGTACGACTGAGATTCTGGTAGCGGTGAGGATGATATCGGGGAATCGAATGGTGTTTTGCGAGCCTAAGGAGTATAAGTTCGAGGTTAGATTGGCGGGTGCGCTCCACATTTGATGTGTCTGTCGTAAAGAATATGCGATGTCGCGAAAGTCAACAAGTGTTGAGACAGGCGGTACATCGTCCAGATGTTGCGCGTGATGCGACAGCTGCGATTTGCGGCTTGGCGGGAAGAGAAAACCCAAAAGCAAGAGAGATGGCATTGCGTCCTTCTCATGCTTTCTTTGTTGCTGCTTCGTTGATGAGCCCGTGCCGCCTTGTCGACGTCGTGACTAACGGCTAGAACATTCAAGCCCCGCCCGTAGTGAACCGAGGTACACCATCGTAGTGTACAACGGACGAAAATCCGACAGCGCATACCAGGCGGCACTGCTACTATAAAAGCTTCTTTATGTCAGTGTGCCGCTTCTTCCATCCGTGTCGGTTGTGCTAGGTCTGAAGTGGGAATTCTGACATAGTGATCCCTGACTTTCTGACATCGGCTACGTCTTTCGGGCTTGTCCCAATACTAGCGTATCTTTTCGCACTTATATACCAAAGGAAACACTAGAAGTCTACTTCCAATCAACTGATCCCCCAACAAACAGTCTGAAAGCCATATTCGTTGCAAAAATGGTAGACTTCGAAACCGCCATCCAAGACGCCGTCGCTACGCAAGAGATTCCTGGCTGTGCTGTGGCAGCTACAAGTCGCGATGGTAATCGCTCTCTTCTCTTTGCAGTCCTTGTCCACCATTTTTTAACAAGCAATAGGCTCATTTACCTACTCTAAAGCCTTCGGCGCCACGTCCATGGACTCTTCTCGCGCCAAACCTTTCGATCTCAATACCATGATGTGGGTAGCATCCTGCACCAAACTCATGACTTCCATCAGTGTTATGCAACTCGTTGAGCGCGGGAAGGTGACCTTGGATGAGCCTATCTACCGCATCATCCCCGAACTAGAAGCGTTCAAAGTACTGACCGGCTTTACTGACGAGGGTGCTCCAATTGAAGAGAAGCACAAGAAACCGATTACGCTACGGAAACTTTTGACGCATTCAAGTGGTCTGGTGTACGAGGGCATGGGCCACCCATTAGCGGCGGCGTGGTCGAAGTACCATAAGAAGCGTCCTAGTGGCAGTGGGAAGTTACTCGAGCGGTTTACCTGCCCCCTCATGTTCGAGCCCGGTACCAGCTGGACATACGGCCCTGGGATCGACTACGTCGGTCTAGCCGTCGAGCGCATATCCGGTCTTACACTCGAAGAATACATGAAGAAGAACTTGTGGGGGCCACTTGATATTACTGATGTTACATTCTTCCCTTCCACGCGCCCAGATCTGCAAGCTAGAATGGCAGACATGAGCGAGAGGACAGAAGAGGGAAAGATGAAGCATAGTGATTCGCCGATGCCGTATCTAGACGGGGAGGGTAAGGAAGTCGTCGATTGCATGGGTGGCCAGGGCAGTTTTACTTGCGTGGGAGAATATATCAAGGTATTGAAGGGCGTGTTGGCTTGCGACGAGGGTGGAGAGGGGAAGATCCTGAGTAAGGCGAGTTTGGAAGAATTTTTCAAGCCTCATTTGAGCGAGGGGAGTCGCAAGATGTTGAATGCTGTTATGCAGGACGATATGGTATGTTTCTCTTCCCCACCTCCTCTATCCTGCTAGTTCACCTCTAGAAGACTTTTCTGATAAACGACTCTAAGGCGAATAATGCGATGGGCAACACCCCAAAGCATTTGACCAAAGACTACAGTCTTGGCGGCATAATCATTACATCCGATGCGCCCGATGGCAGGAAAGCGGGGACTATGCATTGGGGCGGCTATCCCAACTTGATCTGGTGGATCGATCGTAAGACGGGGCTTTGTGGGATCTACGGTGGACAGGTAGTGCCACCGGGTGACCCTAAGTGTGCCGCCTTGACGACGAAGTGGGAAGAGGGTGCTTATGAGTTGTTTGAAAAGCATGGGCGAAACGGTGAATCGAAAATCTGAATGTTATATCCCAGGAGATGATGTAACACCGGACGGGACAGAATGGAGTATGTCTATATATTATTCTATCAATGTTTCACTCAAGCGCATCCGCTGCTCAACGATGAGTCAATGTGAGCGTTTTATGTCCGTATCTTTCTTCGTCCGCTGCGCTCATATCCATAGTAGCTAACCGGACGTCATGTCAATCAGCTTGACCTAATCAGCTTTCCAAAACCGCGCCGTCAACCAAACAGAACAATGAAAAGGAATACCACCACAGCATCCAAAACTCTAGCGACGACGACCAGTAGCACGAAGCATGGCATTGCGTCCAAGAGCTTCTTGCTGACGCTTCCGTCCATAGTCGCCGGAAGGAATCGGCATCTGACCAAGCCCAGTGCCCATCATGTCAGGTAGGTTCAAGACGCGGCCGGTATTGCCGTTGTCATTGGAAGTCGTAACCTTCTGGATTGAGTTGCCAACGACACCGTTACTATCGGGGCCACCAAGTCCCTGGGTAGCAGGCATAAAGTTATCGAAGATATCCCAGTTGGTTTCATCAAACTCGAAGTCGGGCATGTCGAAGTTGAAGTCTAAAACGGTGGGGAGGGCGTTCTTCTTCTGCGCTTCGTGCTGAATGTTGAACGCCTGGCAGGCGCGGAAAACAGCGATATCCTTGTCGGAGAGGTCGAGATCATCGCCAGTGAGGTCGATGGTAGTACTTGCAGCTGAAGTTGAAGTTGACAAGGGAGAAGGCTCGTCCATGAAATTGGTGCCATCGTCGCCGGTGCCGAAAACATCGTCGGTGACCATCTCGAAAGAGGGCGGAGGAAGGAGGCTACCAGCTTCACCGATCCTTTCACCCGTGTTTGGATCGATTCCTTGGAGAAGAGGGAGGAGGAGAAGGCCTTTCTCTTCTTGGGAAAGATGTGACCAGGGTAGGGTGTAGAGTGTTTGCACACTACGAGGTCCGCTGGAGGGCGCTGAAACAGTGCGCTTGTGAGCCTTTTCAGGCTTCGTGGTCTTCTTAGCTTTGGTGACCCTGGGCTTCTGTGTTGTCTTGACAGACATCGAGGTCTTCGCCTTAGGCGCACGATGCTTGGTGGGAGCACGGGAGGGAGTTGGAGTATCTGGCAGAGCAGCATTGATAGTATCTAATCCTATCAAGGGCCTCCAGAGAGTCTCGATGGTGCCTGAGGAGGGGGATGAGGAGGTGAGATCGACGGGATCAGCCTGACGATTGTTGCTACACTCCAACAGACCATCGGCAGGCCAAACAGACATATCAGAGTGGAGGCTCTCATTTTCGAAACCAATGTCAAAGGCCGAGTCGAAGAAGTTAGCCGGGAGGTCTTCGGTGCACTCAATCGAAGGGAGAGGGACGTCGGCACAGGGGAGGATGTCCTCGTCGAAGTAGGTGCTTTCGGTGAACATATCGAAGGCGTGCTCAGGAGTCTGGCTGGAAGACATAGTTTGAGATACTTGTTAGGAGATAGCGTATCAAAGAAGTCGTAGGGCTGTTTGAATATGATCAGAAAGTGGCGTGAATTGTTGGAAGAAAGGATAGATACTGCAGTCGGCAGCTACTATGAAAGCTCTGAAAAGAGCAGGCTGGGCATTATCTAAGCCATTAAGAGGCTGATTAGCAGTCATAGGGTATAAAACATGTCAAATCCCTCACTTTTTCCTCAATCTTGGGGAGTGCTCGTTGCGGTCGTGGGTACGATACTACCCCATTTGGCAGCGCGAAAGGCAGCGGCGGGACGCAATTGGCCCAGCCTCTCCAGATTCCTGATTTGTCGCCATGGCGTATCATTGCTTTGCGTAGAAAGGGTGGTTGGGTAGGGAAATCGTGTTTCAGGTCACCTTCACTTTGTGGCGCAGGCGGACCTGACTGGCCTGGAAAAGGCTCAATAACGCGACAATGCCAAAGCATACGCTAGGCGATGAATATTTCAACAAGCTACGTCACCGTGACTTCGGGTGTCTGTTGGCCTGATCGCGGCGATGCGGGTGGGTAGGTGAAGGTAGGTGAATGGGTGACGATACAAGCACGGCGAGCGGCGAAAATACAGCGGCGCAGCATACCTCCGGATGGCGTCCAAAACCGAAACCAAGGGAAAACAAAATTGAGCATGATAGCATACTTATGTATGAATCTGGAGATGCTGAGTACAATCGCACCTCAGTGACCGATACTCTTGTTAAAAGTGAGATCAACATCGTCACTTCAAGAATTCGCGCTCTTAGCAAGGTAGCGTTCACCTACCCGGAAAAAAGTAGAGTGAAGGACGCGCTGAAGATCGCGTTTTATATGTGCCCGTTTGCTGTCGCACCTCCGCAATTTAGTCGCAGAAGCGGCGGTGAGGCCTCTTGGTGAGAGAGACCGATAAGGTCGTATATCACGGCATGTGCCGATTAGCTCGAGCGAGGCTACATAACGATTAATTGATAGAAAGATTTTGGATGATGCCTCGCAACTCCGACATAGCTTCCACTGCGTCGTTGTGATATATGGCATTAGCATATATGTGAGAATTTTGTCGATCGGATGTGTGGGGTCGTGGGTGAAGACTGTGGCAGGCTCATATAGCAAAGCCATCATTCATGCACAGGGCCAGGAAATACGGCTGGTCCATATTGATGATATTGCCTGATAAATAGCAATGTTGGCTCTAAGAGACGAAACAGCGTTGACATGTCAAACGCCAGTCAACATGTGTGTCATTCCCGGATTGTCAGGTCCTACCCGAAGGATCTAGCGCGAACATGGGCGGGCAGAAACATCCCCCGTGAATGCCACCTTGCCCGTCATCCTTCCCTGGCCATTCACAATCCCATTCTACCATAGGTGTCTCCCAAATTTCGCGCATCTCTGTGTACCTCTACTCATTCACAGCTGTTACCTTGTACATATACTTTGCATACTACGGACGCGCAGTTGCTGCCTCATGCGGCGGTCCAGGTTACTTCATCGCACCGCATCGCCACCCATTAGTTACTCCATCTGTCTTCGTCGCATCCAAACAATGAAGACTATCTGTTGAGTGCAACAAGCCGCGTCTCCAGTGGTTTAATCATCTTTCTTCGTGACGTAGAGTCTGACCCAGTTGACTTTGAAATCGTCGTCAAGGTCTTCATCTTCCCACGCTTCACGTGTCATCCTGCTATCAATCTTCAGCCACGATGCTCGCCACTCAGGAACTCGTGATTTGTCCATGGTGGAAGCCTGCGCAGTCCGGTATGCCGCTTGAGGCTTTGACTTTAGCGCTTGCTTTGTAGTCGGCCGCCTTGCTTCGCGTCTAGCAGCAACTTGGTTGCCGCGCTTCGGAATGACAGGATCTTGCGCTTGTTTGCTCGAAGTGTTCGTCAGAAACAGTGCCAGCAGTTTCAAACGATGCGCCGACAGGCCGTTGTATACCATGGAGTTGGTAGGAATCTGAGTGTTGCGTGACCTGTACGTGTCGCTCATCGAGAATTGTCCAGGGCCTGTGCTACTCAGATCTCCGTTGTGATGGCCAATCTGGATCTGCATCACGGCATCATCCTCCACCAATGGCTTCACTATCTTCGATAGCCAGACTTTGCCCGCAACGACTACGGGTTGCCAACCTTGAGGTCGTAGCGTTTGCAAAGCTTCTATGGTCGCCGAGAGATGTGTAACGCCCTCAGCATCGCACACAGCCGAAGTGATCAAATGAGCCGGAACGCCTGCAAGACCGTTCATGGCAGCGCACGGCAACATCTTCCGGTCGAAAACGACCGGATTCATAGGTGGAGCTGGCTCAACAAAGTGCTGCTCACCCTTTTCTGCTTTGAGGGCGGCAATCTCGGCGTGTAAGCGTTCTGTAGTCGGGACAGCCTCGTTATGGTAGAGATGCCACCAGTAGTCACTCAAGTCCTTAGCCTTCATCACCTCGCTCTCAGACTTGTCTTCAATGGTCGCGCCATACTGTTCGACCTCCTGCACCTTTGCCTCCATCCTAGCGTTCGATTCGACGAGGCTCTTATTTTCTTCCGTGGTTCTGCTCACTAGTCTCAGCAGTTCACTATGATCTTGTTCACCGAGAGCACCTTGCTGGCCCTGGACCACTTTCCGGAGCATGTTCAGCTCGTGCATCGCTGCCTTCATGCTATCGTGAAGCGTACTGCTGGACCTTTTACTCTGGATCAGCTCGGCGTCAATGCTATCGTACTCGATGGACAGGTTGAGATTCTCGCTGTCAAGCTTATCTAGCTTGCCTTGCATCTCAGCTTTGTCATTTCGCTCGGCTTGAAGTGACTCTCGCAGGTGTTCATTCTCTTGCTCAAGTGCATCAAGCGCCGCGCAATGCGCACCCGCTGGAACAGCACCTTGCTGTATCTTCTCGAGCTGATTCGCCGCATCGCGAAGTTGAATTTTAGTGAGCGCCAGCTTGTCTTCCAAGAGCTGGACAGTATCATGGGCGCGTTTTGACGCAGCTCGCATATCCTGCTCGGATTCTCGGTGACGTTTGCACTCATTCTGGATGTTCTGCAGCGTATCGAGAAGATTCTCATTGTACTGTTCCAGCCGTTTCACCATCGTTCGGAGCTCCTTGGCCTCTTCTCTGCTCGCGGTGCTCGCCTCGATGATTTGGTTGAGCTGATGTAGCTCGGACCCTTGCGTGCAAGTTTGTTGTAGCATTCGACACATGGTTCCATGCTCCAACTCCAATTGCTGGTTTCGAGTGACAAGATTGACGATAGTCTCCTTGTTCTTGGTAGTAGCATCAACACAATCAGCGGACATCCGATCGTATTTCGTCTTCAATGCCTCAAGCTTCTCTTTCAGGTCATCAGTCTTGTTCCTACTGGTTGCCCAAATCTTTCCCTTTTCACGGATGGCCTTGGCCCGAGTCTCGTCACGCTCGCTAACTAGCTTTGTCACCATTTTCTGGAACGTGGAGTCCTTCTGCATACAGGCTTGGTGCCACTTCTCAATTTCCACGTCCTTGGCCGCGACATTGAGATCATGCATAGCCTTTAACGTCTCGATCTCGCGGTCTTTTGCTTCGAGATCGATTCGATGCTGTTCTTTCGCGTCGGCGAGACGATCTTTTAGGACTTGCTTTGCGCCTTCAACTTCTTCGCAGTCAAATCTCGCATCAGCAGCTTCCTGGGCCCAGTGGTCCACCAAGTGCTTGTCGTTCACGCGCTGACTGCGCTGCTCGGTGTATTTCTGCTCGAGTGACTCGTACCGAGAGTGTTCCTCGCTCAACTGGTGCTTCACACTGCCAAGTTCGTCTTGTAGCTTCACATGCTCGCCATTCAGTAGCATCAAGACCTTGCTGAGCTTCAGTGCTGTCTTGCCACCGTCGCTTTCACAGTGCGAGGTCTGGTCAGTCTCGGAACTTGAGCTGCGCTTGTCGCTTTCGGGCTCAGGGCTCGACTTGTCGCGATTGCTGGAGGAGTTGGATGTCATTTTGGTTGTGACATCCGAGTTGTCTTCCGCGTTTGCGACCAACACTGTTCGTTGAACCTTCTTGTTTGCGACGGTGATACGGGCAGCCACCTGCTTCTGTGTCTTGTCAGCCACCGAGTCTTCTTCCATGCTCATCTTGATACTGACCTTGTCTCCCCGAGTCCAGTGGCTCGGAAGTTGGTTCTCGATGCGGCTGGTTCTGTCCTGATGGGCCAACCTTTTCTGAAAGCGTCTAATGTGCGCTTGTTCAGATGATCGCTGGCGGTGTGCGATGTTCTCTCGATCGGCCCTAGGCTTTGCGAAGTGTTGCTGAATGTCCATGGTGGGGATAGTGGTTTTGGCGCTGGTGCGCGGCTTGTTCCTTTTGCCAGCTACTATGCTCAACATGGTTGCGACCGAAATGGAGGGCGTGGTGAGAAGAACACGATGGCACCATTCGCAAATTCAACTGGGCAGGTTAAACAAATTTACCAGTGTGAAGATGTAACAGGGAAAGATTTGGACAAAGGATAAAGGGTTGCTTTGGTCATTCACGCATCGCACAACTACCATGACGTAGGCGCATGACTGCCATAACATTCACCAAACTCATGAATTTCCGATTCGACCTCTTCTATGGAGACTTGAGCCGACCCACCTAAGAAGCGCTTATTCACGTGGTCTTCGTTCTTGGGAGATTCTCATTAATGTTGTGGTCTTTGTGGCAAAGCAGCATCAATTCGATGGTGTTTCGATCTGGGTTATGTTCGATTTTGGTATTTTTAGTGCCTCTCTTATGATGTAAACGAAAAAAGTGCTTGTCAAGCAGGGCTGATATTGATAAAAATATCGAAATGGGCTCCTATGTTCATGGCTTTCCCGTTCAAAAAGAAACCAGATAATCTCTAGCAGAAGTAAATCGACACTCTGGGAGGTTATCTCCCCACTCGTGAGAAGAATTTCATAAGACTTAATAGACACCTTTCAAAGAGAATGTAGTAACCATCTTCGACGTCACGTCTGACCAGTCTGACGGAATCGATGAATGAGATACTACAGGATACTACGAAGCTCTGAATTTCCCCGCCGTCAGATCCTTGGAAGAAACCTTCTCAACTTGGAAGGGGCCTAGAGGCTGTTGGTTCATACTGGAAAGGTACTATGAGCATACACACCTCGGATCTCGTTCCCCAATCGAATCAACCCGGCTAGTGTGATTTCAGATTCAGCAAACCTGCCCACAGTCGGCCATCTAACAGGATAGTCAAGTGCTTCGGCTACTACACCAGCCAGATTTTACACTGTGCTAAAAAGGTGTTGGATAATCTTCTCTTTGTCTACTGGATCGAAGCATACTCGACATTGCGCGATACAAGTTTACAGTATGTCGGTCTAGATGGCCAAGACGGTTTCATTGACTACGACATTCGACAGGATGATTTGAGACGAAAATAGTGAATATTGAGTTCTGACAGCAGCTACACCACAGATCTATAACGCCGTTATGCTAATTGAAGCGCTAAAAGTAAAATGCTCGAGGAAAAGAGAAAGCCTCCATAGATGATCGTCATGCAGATGTTCTCTTCTCGCTCATAGACTGAACCGCGGGGAAAGTGCTGTCCACATCCACATCCTGCGGGCCCATGGCGGGTGTGTCTTTCCACCTTAGGTTGGGTGAGTCCAACAACGCCATCCTGCCCTCAGCCCTCATTCTATCAGCGGTGATTCTCTCCGGGTAGTTGCGCATGAACATGTTGGTGAAATGGGTGCCATAGTGAATACCCTCAGTAGGCTCCTGGCCTGCCTCGAATCCAGGCAAAGGCTTCATGACAGCCGAGAAGTTGGGCTCGTGGAAGTAGGCGAAAGCGAAACGCTCGCGTGTGTTGAGGCCAACTTTGTGGGGAGTAGAGGGTAAGAAAGAGTTGGTGATGTACTGCATCATATCGCCCGGGAAAACAGTGAAGACATCAGGGACAGGTGGGACGTAGACCCAGCCATCGGCATCCTCGTTCTTTCCAGCGGCTGTCTCTTTCCAGTTTGCGTACGTCTCGCCTTCGATGGGAGGGCGGATGAAAAGACCGCCTACATCGTCCTGCGCGGCAATGACAAGAAGACCGTAGTCAGTGTGCGACCCGATACCACGACCTGCCTTACCCTTGCCGTTGACTTTAGTGTCCTGAGGGAAGCGCAGGACGCGCATGTGGTGCCAGCCATCTTGCGTGTACCTTGTCAAAGCATTTCCGTCCTTGAGACCAAGGCCCCAAGCGATGAGTTGCAACATCTTCTCGCCACTCTCGCCGAGGTAATCCATGTACGCTTGCATGATAGTTTTCATCTGCGTGAACGGCCAGGGGCACGGTCCATGGCATGGCCACTTCTGTTGAACCCGGGGATCAGACGGTGCGAGATCTTTTGTAACAGTGAAGATCTCACTGTAGTCAGCGATGTTGTCCGTAATCTCCTCACCAGAAGCGATATAGCCCGCGAAACTCTGATCATCGAGACAAGCAGCCTTCTTCTTGTGGTCGAGAGCAAAGAATTTCTTGCTCGTCAGGAAAGCGGCGTCGGCGAGCTTACGGTTGATGGGGTCCATGGAGATTTGCAGTATGCCGTCGCGCTTCCATGCGTCGATCATGCTCTTGCCTAACGCTTTGTCGGAGGCACTTCCGCTTAGTGATTCAGGTAGTTCGAAGGTCTGGAGGTGGCCGACTGTGGCTTTGTGACCCGGGGGCATAGTGCCAATTTTAGTGTCGGCCATTGTTGCTAGGCGGCGGAGTGCTACAGTGCGTGTGGATGCGTGGGAGAGGGTGCGGACCGTTGCTGGTCGCCGTATCATGGTGCGGGCAGACATTGTGAATATTTCGTGATGTATATTGAGAGGAGAAAAAGAGGACGATAATGGTCACTCCAGATGATTTGGAAAGATGCTCTTGTATACTCACTATCACGGATAGAAGTAGCCGGGAAGATTTCAGAGTGCGAAGAGTTTGAAAGAGATGGTTTCTTCGTGGTTGATCCATCTCAATGGCATCTGTCTGCTGGACTTATATACACATCTCTACCATCATTGCTCTGGTCTCGGATGCTGGCGGCTGCTCTGAAGCTGCATCTCTGATACGATTCGGAAGTTTGCAGTTCTGACACTGACCGGAGGTCAAGTCTTGGTCTTTCCTGTGCTACCCCGGACGGCGAATCTCTGTAGTGTTGAGTGTAGGGTCTGAGAGTCTGGACTACGCGGCAGATGACCGTCACGGGCCCTCTGAAGATGCTTGCATTATATCCGTGCTTGGGTCCATAGCGTGGATTTCTCGATCGAATACCTTCCATTCGTTGATGTCCTTGTAGAAGGTCTCTGCGTACCCTGCCTTACGTATGCGGATACGGTCTTATTCTGGGAATATAATTCCCTTTTAAGATTTGTGAGGTGAGGCTCTGTATCGCGAGTGCTAAGGCTGACGGTACTGGGATCTGGGGTTTTTAAGATTTGGCCGACGTCGAGGTTCGACCGCGTTCGGTAACACTATGTTTAGCAAGCTTTCGGCAAACGCCTCACAGGTAACGGTCGCGGATGATGTCATATTTGACCGTACGTCACTTTCAGTCTCAGGTAGGAAGACGGTAAATTTTGATGCTGTACTGTTGCAGAGATGAATCTACCACAGATCTTTTGCATCACTGCTTCCCCGGACTTGGCTGTTACCGGATCAATCGGACCTTCTTAGTCATCTAGTGCGCCGCCTCGCACGGTGCGTGTCTCATCAAGTACCCCAGCATCAACCCGGGAGATCGGTGCTTACTTCGCAGATTCTTGTGTCGAATTGTAAAACTCGATGGTTCGTTGCCAAGAGAACAACTGAGGAATACCTCGGGATAAGATGTCACCGAGATTCGTCTTCTTTCACCAAGCGATCTCGGGAGCGCCGAACATCGTTCGAGGCCTAGCAGACCGTCAGTGTCTATATCTAGACATAATCCCAGAACCAAATGCAGACCGCTCTCAAGGAATAGAGTCGGCCGCATATCAGCACGGCTAAATCCTTTACACCAATCCGATGCTTGCAGTGCGACAAGACCTTGGAAGCCTCTCAGTAGCAACTGCCGGCGCAGTCTCAACAGTCGAGGGCTGGAATCAGTAATCTTTTCTCCACCGCTCTTCCGACGGAATCAACACCTTGAAACCGCTATCTTACGAATTCTTGTCAGCCTCCTGCAGATATGCACAGTTCGGAAAAATTCTACATGGACGTCGCATTGCGCGGGTCAAAGCATTCCGCATAAGCTGGAGTCTAGGCTTTGTCTTCTATCCTTCAGTAAGATATACGGCGCGGATTCGGCCTCTCCGTATTCTGAGGTTTCATATAGGGAGGTGTAGGTCTCGGTATTGTCTTTGCGATGGGTTTAGGTACGATCGCATTCGCATTCGGACACTGTATTCGCCAAGGGTAATAAAATAGTACATCGACAGGGAATAAAGAGAATCAAGGTGACCAAGGGTTTCTAACAGGGGAAGTAAGCTTGGATAATGGTTTATGAAGGCTCTTGTCGACAGACCTTGCAGTGGAGACGAGCCCAAAAGCTCGAGTATCGATAACCATCATTTTCAGCAGCAGAGTATGAGATAAGAATTGCGAACAATGTATTGCAATAGCTAGCGAAGAAGAAAGATATCTACAAGAATTTGTAAGGTGCCAACTGGCTGACTACTCAAAGCGGAGCGTGCACATGGCGTCTGCTTAGTTCTTGCCAGTCTTGGCCTTGAGCCAAGCGACGAACTGGCTGATGGTGAACTCCTCAGGGAGCTTGGCGTCAGAGCCGGCTCCAGCAGTAGGAGTAGCGACGGGAGCGGCAGCAGAGGTCGAAGAAGCGGCGGGAGTCTCAACGGGAGCGGCGCTAGAGATAGCGGCGGCGGAAGAGGAAGCAGCCGGAGTCTCGACGGGAGCAGCAACGGAAGAAGCGGCAGCAGTGGAAGAAGCAACGGGAGTCTCGACAGCGGCAGCGCTGGAAGAGGCAGCAGGGGTCTCGACAGCGGCGGCGCTAGAAGAGACCGGAGCAACAGCAGCCTTGGAAGAAGTAGCAGCAGGGGCAGCAGAGGAAGCGACCTTGGAAGGTGCGGCGGCACTGGCAGCAGGCTTCTCCGGGGCCGCGCCGGCAGCTCCACTGCCAACCTTGGTAGTGAGCTCACCATCCTCGATGTATACACCGCTGAAGAACCAATCCTCAGCGCCGTCCTTGTCGGCGTTACCTGGAAGCCTTAGGACACCAAGATGCCAGTCAGCACCGTTGGATTGGGTGCTCGCGTCGAATGGACCAGCGGTCTGCTTCAACTCATCAGCACCGGTGGAGTGCCAGAACGAGACGGAACCAGCATCGAAGTCAATCTCGTAAGCAACGTTGTGCCACTCGTCGGCGACGAGCTCAACGTCCCACTTGGAGACGCCACCAACGTGCCATTGCAAGTTGGTGTTGGAAGATCCAGACGCACCGTACTTCAGCTCAGTGAAGTGGCTCTCAAAGAAAGCAACCTGATGCTCGTTGGTGGCAGTAGGGGCGTTCTCAGCCGTGGTCTTGACGGAGAAGTGGTAGTAGACCTTGCCCTTGTTGATGGCAGCCTTGGTCTGGGGGATGAGTTCGGTGCGCAGCATGGTCTGGCCGTTCCACTTCGCGGTCTCGTCGATGGTGATCTTTACACCTTGCTTCGACGCTGTGTCGGCGGGGTTCTTGTAGGTGGCATCGAGGTTTACGTAGTCGGTGACGGGACCGGAGCCGTGGATGTAGTATTGGTAGCTGCCGACGGGGTTGGAGAAGGACCAGTCGGAGAGCTCGGAAGAGGAGGTCATGTCGTTGAAGCGGCCATCCCAGATGATTTCTGGAGTAATGATCAGTAGCTGCTCTCGTAGGGAAGATAGAAAAAAGCTTACCAGCAGATGCAGCGCTGAGCAGCGCGCTCATGAGAGTAGTTTTGGCGAACATCTTGAAGTATGTGTTTGGAAGGTAAGGAACAGAGACCAGCTGTAAGTTGATGAAAATGAAGGAAGATACTACGAACACGAAGAATGAATGACAGTAGTGAGCGATGGAACAACACGAACTGAAAAGCACGACGAGGCCCAGCAGATAATATAAGAATTCCACTTGACTCGGCGCATGCTCCTCCAAAGCCTAGTTTGGCTTCTAGACAGCGCGAACGCATCGCATGGCTAATATCCAGGAAACGTGCGCAACTACATTGAGTATCGCGCAAGCGGCATCTGCAGGCATGAACGGTTTTGACAGGACGCCAGATGGCATGACAGCCGTTTGGTGATGGAAAGTCCGGTGTGAAACGTTCGCGACGGAGACGCTAAGCCACACCGAGCCTTAGTTAGACCCGCTTTCTGCTTGTTCAAGGCTAGTGCGGGCGGCTTGAAGATGAAGGATTTATGAAACGCTCCCTGCTCATAGAAGCTTGTTTCACCGTGATTCGCGAGACCGAAACGGAGATTAGGTGAACCAAGGCGGATATTAGTGCATTCTCTTCCTCACAGACTGAACATTGCTATTGGAATTCCATTAAGCCATCAAGGAGACCAAAAGGCTGCTGTGGCAGTAGTCGCGATATCGCGTCCAAAGCATATGAGAGACCATACCGGTCGGCTGAGGACGTAAGAGAAAGGCTCAACTGCGCTTGTGCAGTAATGACTGCGCAGCATTATCGAGCCAAAAGAAAAGAACTCATCATGTAATCTTTGTTGCCGTGTTCCGGTTTCCTGGAAGTGGATAAAGCCAAAAAGATCTGCTCCAGGTCTGCTTCTGTCGCGTATTGTATACAGTTATACCCTGCCGTCATCGTTTCCTGCAATCTTGGCACCTTCAACCGCAGGCTCGTGTGCTTCCAGTTCAGCCGGTGGTCCAGGGACAACATGCACCGCCTTCGAGTCAAGTTCGTTCTGAGTCGCTTGAGTATCAATCTCACTCCTCCATCGCCCGCCAAAGTACCACTTGCGCTCGGTATGGGTGTGGTCTTGATCTTCCATCTCTGGTATCACGACATCCGGCTCCTCGGTCGTACTAGCTTTTCGACGACGTCTCAGACACCAGAAGATCAACAGGCCTCCAGCAAGAGCAGCAGCAAGTGCTACCCCTACCCCAATCCCTACTTGTGTGCCAGTGCTAAGACCATCGGATGCGGGTGCGGCCGTTGGCTCTAGAGCGTTGTTTGTTGGTGTAGACGTACTGGCTGGAGCAGGTATGCTATACCTCGCAACTAACGACTTGACGTATTCACTCGGGAAGGTTTCGATGTCGTCAATCTGCCAGGCGACTACGACAGGATCAGCAACCGCTAGGCCTGTTGCAATCGTTGTGATACTGGAGATCACAGTTGTCCCGTCAGAACCGTAGTTAGATGTATATTCCCAGACCGGAGTGATATCCTGGCCTTCAAAGGCGGGTTCCGTTATGATCGCAGCGTAAGCACTGACGGGGGTCGAAAAGCGGCTTAGGCAAAGATCTGGGTACTCCGGGCCAAAGGTCATATCGCTATTCGTCCCATGTCAGCTAAACAGATATTGACAGACAGAGAGCAATAGTGTCAAACCTTTTGCAACAGCTCGCTTGCCAGAATAGTTTGGTTCCATTCAATGCACTACTTGCGTACGCGGTTACTTCTGCAATTGTTTGGCCGCTAGGACATATCCCAGGACTATAAGTAGCCGTTCCGTAGAGCTGGCAGTTGCTGTACTCGACATCGGAGACGATCGATCGCGTAGGATTCACGGACCAGACGGTATCAAGGCCAATGGCCGTGTCATCTATACCGCAAGACGGCGTGGGCGCTAACAACCATCTGTCAACACATGATGGGCTTGGGGTAAATACAGATGTAAGGTCTGCTACCCTCCCTGATCCTATAGCAAGTGAAGTCCCGTAGGGTGTGACAAAGACCTCGCTGTGAGACCATTGTAAGGCGCGTTTGACGGGCGTCCCGTTCGCTGTAGGATGTTGTACAGTTACAGTCGCCGATGCCGCACATGTCGGCAAGTAGGTCGACGTACCGATGGCGGTTACGTTTGTAGGGCCTATTATAGGCATCTCGTGTTCTGACTATCGCCACGAGAGGCTATGATCCGTGGAGTATAGAAGCACGCAAGGCTGGGGTATTCGAGTAGGGACGCTCCGTCTCTTAAGGAAACAGCCAGTCCACAAGGCTGAGTTGCGCTAGAAACGCAACGGCAGAACCGATAAGCGTCCTGTCCGATTTGATTTACCGACAGACATCACATGGCACGTAGTGGGTGCGCCTCCTAAATCATGGTTGGTTGCGGCATCAATGCAAAGCCTTATGCAGGATTGACCATCGGTGAGAGGCCTGGTGTATCAATTTGAATGCGCGATCTTCAGAAATGGAGATGCATGAAGTCTGTTAAAGGTGCGATTGTTACAGAGAAGCTCATAGCCCACATTGAAAATAAGTCCGTCATGGTGATATTGCGATATAAAAAGCGCTCATGTCAGATCTTAAAATTCACCTCGAGGTGATCTGCAATCTGCGAAGGCGTGGCATGGTGCTGGAGCGGGGCTGTCTGGCGGAGGAAGGGCGTCATTGGATGATATTTTACGCGAGCGGTGAACTGTCATCCATGGCCTACTGGCTTATTCGCATTTTGCCTGTGGGAGAAGTCGCGAGTGGTAAGAAATGATTTGGCAGTTGTAAGTGATGGAGATGTATCATTGTTTCAAAAGATGGACGCGTCCTCAAGCTATCACGAGGGATCGGCGCTAAATCCGGCTAGCGGCATGCGGCTGATCCACGTAGCCGGCCTAGGCTTCTAGATCCATTCCACTTTTCCAAGCCCACCTAGAATACATGACAGCGCTTCCACATGGCTGCGACGAGAGCAACATTTAGCACAGCATCATCATCTATAGTGACTGCGCAAGAGGAGGGCAGACGGCCATATGCAGCGCTAGGATCAGCGCAATCATGACAGCATTGCCTTCACTCGACAAGCGACCCCTCGAACCATCGTCTCAGAATGGCACGTCACCCCTGCATCGTGTCGGCATGCTGGACTTGCTGCATCGAGACCCACGACCAACCTTCATTATCGACACTTCACCAGATAGCTTAGCCACGGAGAATGGATGTCTTCTGGAATACTGGAATTCGGCCATGGCTGCAATCGACCCTGGAGGCCTGTTGCAACAATTAACCCGCGATGGCGGCGCGTCTGGTGCTAGCCAAAAGGGCTATGCTCCTTTCATCGCGTTTCGAAGCTGGTCTCTGGAACAGGACACGACGAGTAAACCTTTTCTCTACCACGGATTCAATTGGACGAGGGTTCACGTGGCTGACCGGTGGAACGTCATTAGCGGTATCTCCGCTGCTACATGCGCAGAAGGGGAAGGCTCCGAAATGATGCCTTTGAGTCGGAAGACGTCCAAACCAAAAGCACCAAACTTCGATTGGACGGATGAGCTTCCTCCTCTGCGGTTGACACCACATGCGGCGTGGGCTCGCAGCATCGATTGGGCTTCTACGCCTCTTGGGCCGATGTCGTCCTGGTCATCTCAACTACGGAGCATTGCCAACCTTGTTATGCAGGATCCAAGGCCAGCGGTAGTCTTTTACGGACCGGATCTGATTATGATCTATAACGAAGCAGAGATAGAGCTCTTGGGTGGCTTTCATCCTTGCATGGGAATGAGTGCTCGTGTCGCTCTTGCCTCCGTCTGGGCCGAATATTTTGAGCCCATCATAGACGCGAATCTGGCGGGGGAGACGGTGGAGAAGACTAACACGGTCATACATATGGTGCGCAACGGCTTCATGGAAGAAACATACTTCTCGCTAAAGTTCATACCTATATTCGATTCCGAGGGTGTCACAGTTGGACATTATGAGCCTTTGGTAGAGACGGTAAGTGTTGCTTCTTGTATTCTCATTCTTTTCTCTTGCCGCTTCGTCTTCTACAGTCAGATTCGGTCCTAATCTGCAACGGAAAGCTCATGCAACTTGGGGGACTACGGGAACGCAGGCTTATGGCTTCTGGAAACGATTTGTCCATACTGTAAAGCTGCCATGCAAGCTACTGACAAACGCTTAGACTAAACAAGTCATCACGCAAAGACGTTCACGCACGCTCTTGGAGCTGAGCGAGGAGATACCGAGAGCACGCAACACAGACACTTACTGGGTTCTCGCGACCGAAGTTCTATCTCGCAACGACAAAGACGTTCCTTTTGCATTACTGTATTCAGCCGAAGCCGACGGCCACGGGTCAGAATCAAGCAGGACGCGGTTTTCCGATACCAACCAGCAACACTGCAAACTGCGCGGCTCGTTTGGTCTGCCGAAAGGCTCACCCGCAGGTCCCGATCATCTCGACTTTCAACAAGACCACGGGTTTACACCGTACTTTCGCCAGGCACTCACAGCCCGAAAACCGATCATAATTCGGTTCGATCAAGACCCCGTGGCTGCAGACTTGGTGAAAGATGTCGACTGGCAGGGCTTCGGTGATCCCTGTCGTGCGGCGGCCATCTGTCCCTTGAATCCGACCTCTTCCAAAGACAACATCCTTGGCTTTATGGTTATTGGAATCAACCCTCGCCGTCCGTTTGACGAGGACTATCTTCAGTTCATTCTAGTCGCAAGTCGACTTTTATCTACATGTTTGACGTCCATTCTACTTCACGAAGAGGACATCGGGCGCCGAGAGCGGACTATTGCTAATGCTGAAGCGATGAAGTTCCAACTCAAACACCAACTGACGCTGTCTCAGCAAGAGTCTGAGCGAAATTTGTCCAAGTTCAGACGCTTTGCGGAACGCGCCGACATTGGTATCTTCTTAATAGGCATGGATGGTGTCTACTCGTACAGGAATGAAGCTTGGTTCCAGATGCTGGGCCCGGTAGACCCCTCGACTGATCTTGCCGATGCATGGGCAAAGATCATTGATGACGAATTCATTGAAATGGGTCAATCGAAGTTTGAGGAATTGATAAAGACCAAGCAGCATCAGTAAGTCATGTCCATCTCGTTGTATACGATTAAACTTACATCCAATAGGTCATTTGAGTTGCGTCTCAAGAAGAGATGGAACGCACCCAATCAGAATTTCGATGATACGTACCCCGAGAAAGAGCCAATGTGGGTCATCACATCGATATTCCCCGAGCTCAACGACGATGGAGAAGTGATTGAGATTATCGGCTGCTGTACCGACATCAGTCAGCAAAAATGGGGCGAGAAGCTGCAAGCTACGCAGGCAACAAGAGCTCGAGAGTCCAAGCGCAGCCTGGAGAACTTCATCGATACAACGTCCCACGAGATGCGGAACCCGCTTTCTGCAATCGTTCAATGCGCGGATAGCATCATCGCAGCGCACAAGAGCTTCGGCAAGTCGACAGATTACCAGAAGGTGTACCAAAGCATACTGGAGACTACCGTCGACGCTGCCGAGACTATTGTTCAATGCTCGAAGCACATGAAGACCATTGTGGACGATGTGCTTACGATGTCTAAACTAGACTCTGGATTATTCGTCATGACCCCCGTCGACGTCAAGTTCGATTCCATCGCAAGAGATGCAGTCAAGATGTTTGAAGGCGAGGCCAAGTCCGCAGGCGTAGACCTGCGATTCCAGCTTGAAGAATCGTGCAAGAAGATCCAGATCGACCATGTATCGCTTGACCCAACGAGGGTATTGCAAATACTCATTGTAAGTGGGGCGCGAGATCTAAGAAAGTTGCAATGGGCTAACAGCAAAACAGAACCTCATCACGAATGCTATCAAGTTCACGCGGCTGGAGGAAATACGTGAAATCTCCGTGAGCCTGGGCATCTCTCTTGAGCAGCCCACTCACAGCTTCAGTGTGCCATTCTCGCGCACCTCGGACGCTTCCGAGGCAGCGACATTACAGGCGGATTGGGAAAAGGGCGAAATCGTGAGTCATTCATTGAGCAAACATGTTGCTAGGGCTAACTGCTAACATGAAAAAAGGTCTATGTCATCTTCTCCGTGCAGGACACGGGTCGTGGCTTGAGCGACGAAGAACACGAGCTTCTCTTCGCTCGCTTTTCCCAAACCTCTCCACGAACACACATCGACTATGGTAACCTCTAACCGTGAGATGAGAAACTGTTGATTTTCGCTAACAAAGCACACCAGGTGGTTCCGGCCTCGGCCTCTTCATCTCACGACGCCTCACCGAGATGCACGGCGGCGCCATCGGCTTCGCATCCAAAGCGGGCGTCGGCAGCACCTTTTCCTTTTACGTCAAGAGCCGCAGGAGTGCCTTGCGTCCCGACTTCAACCGCACGCAGAGCGATGCCGCCGTCAGCTTGAGCATACGCGCCCAAGAAACGCTGCTTTCAAGTCGAGCTCGCAACGAGACGGACGAACCGCTTGAACCGGCCACTCTTGCAAACGACATACCGCACAAGGACCTCTACGTCCTCATCGTCGAAGACAACCTCGTGAACCAGCGCGTCCTCGCCAAGCAGCTGCGAAACACGGGAATGCAAGTCGCCGTGGCAAACCACGGAGGCGAAGCGCTGGACTATTTGCGTACGACAAAGTACTGTATATCGGATGGCTCTGGGAAGGCTCTCGCGCTCATTCTAATGGACTGGGAGATGCCTGTCATGGATGGTTTGACGTGTGTTAGGAATATCAGGGAGTTGCAGAAGGAAGGGGTCGTAAGAGCACACGTACCCGTCATAGCAGTGACGGCTAATGTGCGGAGTGAGCAGGTGGAGGTGGCACTCAAAGCAGGAATGGACGATGTGATTAGTAAGCCATTCAGGATACCAGAACTCTGTGCTTGCATACAGAAGACGTTGAGGAACACGGCTAGGGCGTAGTGGTTTGGAATGCATGTTATCAGGTTAGGTAGTGCCTTCACTCAGTAGACTTATTAGATCGAACTGGTAGCGTCTAGACTCGAGGAATTGTAGTGGATTCACTCGTCGGATTGAATCAAGAGCGCGTGGGAAGTGTTACTCCTAATTCTGAAAAAGACTGGACGAGAAGACAGCTGAGGCAATACCCATGTACTCAATACATCAGATTGGCGCTCCGACAGCAACAACAAATATCACGCTTCGGTACCGCATCAGCCGTCTATTACTGGCCCAGATTAACCAGTAGTCTGATACGTGGACTGCGCCTAGTAATGTCGCGGATGCTCTCTATCGCTCGTGCGCGCTAGCGTATTACCCGCACGGCGACTCCAGGTCTCGGTGCTTTTCTCCGCCATACGTAACTTGCGCCTGTATGTACTCTCGGAGAATTAGTAGTCTGTATAGGTCTTGTAGTCCATTGTGTAAGAAATCGCCAGCATATTGCGAGCCATACCCGAACCTATCGGAACGGGCTAGCTGCAGAATGGAGAAGCTAGAAGGTCGACATGCCCATGCACTCGTTACTTTTAGAAGTATCTCGTAGGTTTTACGGAGATTGTTCTGCTGTAGAGGGGTATCTTGGGTCTAGATTCGCTGGAATCTCGGGTTAGGATTGGGTATTGGTAGATTAGGAGAAACCCATGGACGTGGGATACTAGTTGGGTTTTGTTGTCAACGGGGATGCGCGTCTCATTGATGGGTTCCGCGTGTGGGTGGTGAGGTTCCGCATCATGTCGTAGATGGTGTTCCGCGTGTGGTTCCGTGTCTTTCTCGTGGGTTCGTGAGGGTCCGCATCTCGTTGTTGAGGATCCGCGTGTCCAACATGTGCTCGCGAAACGTGAGTATAGTCACTGTCAGGTCATGTGCTGTGGGCTAGAGACAACTAGAGACTGTTGTGGTTGCAGTGGTGTTGCACGGCGGATGCACGAGATAGGGAAGCCAGGCAACGAACCAACTGCCGATGGCCCGGACTCGCGACTACCGGGCGCGGACAAGGGCAATTTATCAAGGCGCCGAGATGCGATGACAGCTGTCAAGTGTCACAGAGGGCCAGCAGACGTCGTGTTCATGGGCGGATGGCGAAGAGTGCGGTGCAGGGCGGAGTAATCTGGGTGCAGAAGCATCATTGGTTACCGAGACGAAGAATGCATGCGCCGACCCGTGCCGTAGAGTTTTGTTTCTGCCGGTTCAAGGTTTGTGTTGTCGTGGTTCGCGGGCGTGCGGTGCAGCCGATTGCGGCGGGAACATCAACTTTCTGACTCAGGCCCCACTAAAAGACATTGAGAATTCCCTCACTTGCTCTCCACTACTCCATACTTTGCTCTACACACGTCATTGCATATAGATACCACGTCTTGCACCCCTTCCCACCCTACACCAACCAGCAGAAAACCACACATTTCCAATTGCATCGCCACAAGCACAAGCACCCTCGCCCAACATGTCTGCATACACAAACGGAACCACACACGAGTCGGAGCGGATAGCGCACACGGAAGAGAAGCACCTGCCGGGCGGCTGGGTGGTGCTCAAGTTCGGGGGTACGAGTGTGGGCAAGTTCGCGGAGAACATAGCGGGCATCGTCGAGTATGTCTTCCTATTTACCTGGAGAAATATCTCCTACTCGACAGACACTGACAGGACAACAGAGCTGGCCTTGAGACGAATCGCGCGGCTATAGTCTGCTCCGCACGCAGCTCCAACACGAAGCTCGAAGGAACCACCAACCGCCTCCTCCGCGCCGCTCGCGCTGCCGAACAACCCAACCACCGCGGTTACGACGACATTGTCGAGGCCATCCGCACCGACCACATCCAGGCCGGCAGGGACATTCTGAAGAACCCCGAGATCCTGGCTGCTTACATCGACGACGTGAATGCCGAGTGCGAGAGTCTGGTCAAGATCCTCGAGTCGGCCCAGCACCTGGAGGAGGTGACGAACCGCGCCGAGGACAAGATCATCAGCAAAGGCGAGAAGCTGAGCTGTCGGTACATGACTGCTATCCTGAACGATCGCGGCACGCCGGCGCAGTTCGTCGACCTGAGCGATGTGGTCAAGTTCAATGCGCCTGTCAAGGGCGGTCTGTACGACATGTTCTACAAGGACCTGGCCGAGGATCTGGGCAAGGAAGTAGCAGCATGCGGCGACAAAGTCCCCGTCATCACCGGCTACTTTGGCAACGTGCCCGGCGGACTGCTCAACTCCATTGGCCGTGGTTACACCGATCTCTGTGCTGCTCTGGTCGCTGTTGGTACCCGGGCCAAGGAGCTCCAGGTCTGGAAGGAGGTCGATGGCATCTTTACTGCGGACCCACGCAAGGTCCCTACTGCCGCTCTGCTTCCCACCGTCACGCCCTCCGAGGCTGCTGAGCTGACCTTCTACGGCTCCGAGGTTATCCATCCCTTCACCATGGAGCAGGTAATCCGCGCCCGCATCCCCATCCGCATCAAAAATGTTATGAACCCTCGCAATGCCGGCACTGTCATCTTCCCCGACAACCCCGGTTCCATTGACGACCGCGCGCCTCTCCGCGACGGAAAGCTCTTCCGTACAAGGTCTGCCAGCCTGCTTACGCAGCTCGAGGGCCCAAAGAGGCCTACGGCTGTTACTATTAAGCATAATATCGTCGTCTTGAACGTCCACAGTAACAAGCGTACGCGCGCTCATGGATTCCTGATGAACATCTTCAGTATTCTTGACCGCTGGCATTTGTCAGTCGACCTCATCTCTTCCTCTGAGGTTCATGTATCCATGGCGCTGCACTCTGAATCTGCGCTGTTGAGTGGTGGCGGTGAGGACGAGTACAAGATCCAGAGCAAGGATCTTCAGGGCGCTGTCAACGACCTTGGACAGCTCGGTACGATTGACATCGTGCCTGATATGGTAAGTTGTGGTTGCATGAAATGCTTGTGAGATGTATACTGACTATATGTCTGCAGGCTATCGTGAGCTTGGTGGGTAAACAGCTCAAGAACATGATTGGTATCTCCGGCAGATTCTTCAGCGTGTTGGGCCAAAACAATATCAACATCGAGATGATTTCGCAGGGCATGTCGCGCTGTCAACAACTATACTTGTGCGATTGCTAACTTTTCCCAGGTGCTAGCGAGATCAACATCTCCTGTGTCATTGAAGAGCGCGAAGCCGACCGTGCTCTCAATGTTGTACATACAAATCTTTTTACCTTCTTAGACTAGATGTCGCATCCGCATGAGCGGAGTTTAAAAGGTTGATACCACCTAGATAACCTTTCTGGGTCAATTATATATTTTCATGTCCGTCTTGCTTTCAATGCTGTACTCGTGTGGACGTTTGAACCAAGGAGCTGGAGACTTGAATTCTGTGGCATGATATGCGGGCTGTTGCGATGTCACAGTGACAATCTGTTCACGACTTCATCTAGTCTAGGGGACCTGGACGGAACGATGCTTTCAACCGAGTGAAATCACCAGTATCTCACATTATGTCTCACTTTCACATCGTCATACTCGAAGTACGTTTCTCTTATCGCGGGTGCTCTCTGCGTCATGTCCACGATTGTTTCTCTTCACCGAGTATGTTTTACCTCGAGTCGGGCCTCCGAGCGTTTGCTTTCCAGTTCCCGCGAGTGACTGTTGCGCCACGCAACAAACGCCGGCCGTGATATCTTATTTCGCCATCACATTCTCTCCAAGACACTGGTCTGCCCTTATATCACGCGCATGACTCTCAATCTTCTCGCTCAGCCTCCACCAGTCTCGCCTCGACTGCGCCCACCACAACCACACCCGCCATGCGGTAACTTCATCATGCCAGGCGTCACAACTACCACTTCGAACAGCGTGATATCGCCTATCACCGGCAAACCCATAGCACGACACGAAGCCGCTGGCCTAAAAGGCCTAATTAGAGAGCAATACCCCAAGTTCTGGGAAGAAGTCAGCAACTGGACCACCGACCACTTCTCCTCAGCCAAATGGCATCAAGTTGTGAAATGCATATGGCGTAGGAACCAAGAAGACTACATGATGGTCATAGGTTGGCGTCCGCCACCCAGACCAATCCACTCCATCGCCGCTCCCAGAGGACGCCATGTACTACTTTACAGCTCATCTTCCTTCACCGCACCGACTGGCGCACATCCGCTCCGCCCAGCAAATCTCCCACGCATCGAGACTGGGTCCCCGACTACACCGCGGCCACGCTGGGACGTCGTATCTGCAGGCCCCGCAGCCCCTCTTTCTGCCACAGCAGCTGGCCCCGTCAAGAACGCTTTCGCTGAAGGAGGGCACTGGGCTTCGCTCACGCCCAAGACGTCAGCGGCTGGGACGCCGACTGCGACGACACCTGTCACGGCTGTACCGGTTGAGATGTGGGAACCAGGCATACCGACTGACCCTGCTAGTAAAGCCGTATACGAAGACGCCAAGAGCGATGTGAATAAGATGGCTCTTCAGCTGTGTGCCAGCAGACATGCGCTACGTCGCTCTTTCAGCGCGGAAAACGACGTCATCCACCCGTCCATGGTGAGACCGAGGGATACGTTGCTAGCTGTTGAACTCACATTGGAGAGTTACCAGATGCCTGGTTCGTTGGCGGATTACATCGATGCAGTGTTGCCGAGTAAGCTTGAGGCGTATGCGGATGAAGAGGCGGCGGGTGCGCGACAGTACAATATCACGAGTGGGGAGATGCTGGAAGATAAAGATGCTTGGTTGGGGTATGATGAGCAGACTGGACAGTTCACTACTATCCTGGAAGCGAGACGCGATTTGCTCAGGATGAATCGGGAGAGGAGGAAGGGGAGGGACGTTGCAGTCGGAGAGGGCGGTGTCAGACTGGCGTGGGTGACAAAGGTTGTCTGCGATATTGAAGGAGAAATGGAGAGACGGAAGGAGCTAGATGGTGAAGATAGCGACGACGAAGGCTATGATTATAGCAACTTTGTTAGGAGTCTGAGTGCTAGGGATAGCGCGGAGACTGTCGATGAGCGATGGAGTGGGTCGACGTTGGATTTGACACTGACAAACAGCTCGACAGCATACAGCAGTAGCAGGGAATCGGAACTGGATATTTCGCTCGCTCAGCGGTCATCTAGCAGTCCCATTAAACCCACATACAGCCACGATACGCTACCGCTTCGCAACAGGACTTTTACGCTTTCTAACCTCCTCGCCGGCGCAGCTTCTTCTGACCCGCATACCCACAGCCATGCGGACTCGTATCCCGCCGAGAAGACTTGCAAATCCAGATTCTCACCCAACTACGCACATAGTGTTCACAGCCTCCGTCGCAGCAACACGACGAATAGATCTCGCCACAGCCTCAGGATCGACACTTCTGACCAGTATACTCCCTATTCCTACAACCGGCAAAGTCCCCTGATCAGCCCGCAGGAACGTGGCACCCGTCGCCGAGGTCCCAGTATGCAGGCTCTGAATAGCTGGGCTGATGAATTGAAGAAGATGGAGAGGAAGAGGGCGGAGATGCGACTTGGTGTTGGTGAGAGTAACACGGCATTGACGGATCGTAGGGAGATTCTTGAAGAAGAAACTGTACACGAAGAAGAAGATGGTGGTCTGGTGGTTGGTATCAAGGATGATGTGTCGGTGGTCGATGCAAAAGATAATGGGTTCGTGATTAATGGATGTATGCATCCTGCTTTACGGGGAGGCGGGGAGGGTGAAAGAGAACAAGAGGAAGGGGGGCAGGGCAGAAGGAGTAGAGGGGCTACGGGGAGTAGTACAAAGAGCTGGCGTTGCAATACTGCCGTGGAGATCGAACGGAATAGCCACAAGGAGTACAACAACTCCATCTACAACTCCAGTTCCAACGACGACGAGGTCCAGGTCCACGACTTCCAGTACGAAGACCACGTTTACGACAATGACTACCACGGAGAAGATTACGATGACGACGACGACGACGACGACGATGAACACACAACAACACCAACACCCAAGCATACAGACCAGTCATCCCACCCCCTCCGCTCCTCATCTTCACCCACTCACCCACCCATCAAACGATCCTCTCTCCAAAATGCCTTGGCCAAACAACGTCTCTCGCCGCCCCGTCGCCCGCCCCGACCCTCTCCTCTACTCATCCCACCACCCAAGCCAATTCCACACCTACCAGTGAGATACAACAGACACGCCGCAACATCATACGAACGACAGGCTTCAAAAGCGCGTCGAGAACCATGGTTTTTGGAACCGCGGCAAAGTGACGAGGTGGGAGAGGAGAGTGAGATGGGCGCTGGTGGTGGTGGTCATTCACAGGTGGTAGTCAGGAAAGCGAAGTTGTTGGAGGAGAGTGCTATGAGGGCGAGGGGACATCAACGAATGTGCACACAGCGATCGACGAGTAGAGTGGGTGAGAGGAGTAAGAGAGAGGAAGAGGAAGATGAGTGGGATGCGGAACTTAGGGCTATGGAGGGTAGGGAGAAGAAGAGGCAGTTGGAATTACTGCGTATGCATAGGGGAGAAGGAGGGTGATTCGTTCTTTGGGGAGGTGGGGTGCGATGAGTAGGTTCCGGGGGTTGGTGTTCGGATAATAGGTTGGATCGAGGTTCAAGGGATTAATTGGACTGCGTTCTTGGATATGCATGTTCTAGTTGGTTAAGATTGTAATTCAGCTATGAGCGAATCTCAGATCACCCAGTCTTATCTTGCGCGAGGCTGAGGTCTCCTCTTCCGCGCTAAAGATTGCAGTGCATTCGGCGTCAGGCCTCCCACGGTCTGATATCCATGCCGACAGCAAGGCTGAAGTTTAGTCTTCCACACTAAAGATTGCAGTGCACTGCACTATTCTGCGACACGCATACTGAACGCAAGGCAAAGATCTTCTCTTCCACGCTGGAGATTGCAGTGCATCTGGCGCATTGAGGCCTGACGGAAAGGAGGGCAGCAAATGAGGCCCAGCACACCACGCCGGCGTCAGGCCTCCCCCGATCTGAGGTCCATGCTGACAGCAAGGCTGAGGTCTTCTCTTCCACGCTAGAGATTGCAGTGCCCGTGAAGAAATGATTCCTATTGGCGGTGCATTTTGATAGCAAGGCTGAGATCTTCTCTCCTACGCTAAAGATTGCAGTGCAAATAAGTCCCGAGGTTGTCCCGTCCCGTGTTTACTGGCGTTCCGCTCTACGAGGTGCATGCTGACAGCAAGGCTATGATCCTCTCTTCCGCGCTAAAGATTGCAGTGCAATAGTCCGCCCCACAACCATCATCCACCAATCGACATCGTAACGACAAAAAATTAGGCTTACACATCGACCACAATCTGCCTTTATGCCCAGCCATATCGAATGTCAACATCACACGCTCCAGGAATTCACTTGCTATCCCGCTAATATAGAAAATATATCACCATTCTTATTACCCCCAAGGACCTAATGAGGTATGCACGTAGAAAAAAGCATGATAAATCATAGCATCCTGATCATCAATATTACCGACTGAATTCTAGCAACACGACAACATCACAACCAACCATCCAGCATCATAAAGGAAAAGAAAACGGGTATATCCGTACTCCGCCCAAACGCCGGTCCTTCATCCTCATCCTTTAATCTCGTCCCTATCCTCACCCTCATCCGCATCCGCATCACCCGCTAACTAACAGTACACCATCCACAAACCGAATCATCTCCATCCCTAACAAGAGCAAAGAAAAAGTCAGCAAATCATCGCTACAAAGACTGTCCTAACCTTGCTTCTCTGCTTCTTCTTCCTCCGGCTCCTCCTCTTCCTGCTCTACCTGCTCCTCCCCATCGTCTCCCACCCGCTCCTCAACCCTCCCCTCCCCCTCTTCCTCATCCCTCCCCTCCTCCCACCCCCCACACTTCCCAATCGCCCACCACAACTCGAGTGAAAGCGCCGTCGAATTCTACATAACAACGCACTTATCCCTATCCTCACCCTGCTGTTGCCCCTGACCCTGCTGTCCCTGCGAGTGTCTCCTACCACCTCCTCTCCCACCCATCCGTCCTCCGGCAGGCATGTAACTAGAATGATGCCGGCCACCACTGCCGGGCGGTGGAGGCAACCCCCCACCAGTCGACTGGTACGCCGAACTCCCCTGTCCCGGTACCGGTGCAGCAGGATTGGCCGGATGTCCCGCTGGCGGATTGTACTGTGGAGTTTGAACAGCTTCTTCGTACAAAGGCGGAGGAGCAGGTTCGCCTGCTGGTCTGTGTCCTGTAATGTTGTTGTTTCGGCGTGGAGGTATGACTGGATTACCCTGATTACGGGGTGGCTGTGGAGGCGCGTTGTCGCGGTTCCTCTGTTCCGTTTCGCGTCGTTGGCGATCTTCTTCTTCTTCCTGTAGTTGGAGTGCGAGGGCGAGATCATGATCTTCTTGCTCTGCTCTGCTGAGAGCTTCCGGAGATGTGGCGTCAGGGTCTTGTGGGACGCCGGATTGTTGGTTGTTGCCGCGACGTCCTTGTACGGTAGTCCAGCCTTGCCCATTGTCGTAGTCGTGCGGCTGCTGTTCCTGAGCTACTGCTCCGGTGTTGCCCGTACTGTTATCCACGCTTCGGAAGTCTCCGGAGAAGAGCTGACTGCCCTGACCGTTCACATCCGTCAGACTCTCCCACACAATCTCATCGTGTGTCGAGTACCCCTGATCCGTAACCAGGGTAACCAGCTCGCCGTTTCGCGGATTCTTACACAGTGTGGAGAAATGGTCATTTCGGAATAAGATAGCGACTTGGCCTGGCTGAAGATTGTCACGGATGACTCTCAAACCATGGTCCGTCAGCTGCGTTGGCCACCTCATCAAAAACTCCTTGATAGCATGAATATCCGTGAACATCTGCTGCTCATCCTCATTCAGACTCTCACCAACACCCAACTTCGCATTCAACTCCTCCTCCTGGAACTGCACAAACTGGCTAGTCTCATAACTGGGTGCAACGCGGTTGAATGCAGCGTAAGCGTCACTTCCAGCTTCTGGTAGCCATCCATGCATCAAAGGTATGTTGAAGGTGCGGTATAGTTTCATGTCCTGTGTGTTTTCGAATGCGCCAGCTCGATTCGTGAGTGTAGCATGGTTGTCACTCGGGATGTTCGAGTCCGGGACGAACATGGGGTTGACGTTGAGACCGGTGTGGAGAGCGAGGAGGAACTTGTATAGCTCGCTCACGTCGGGCAAGGCTTGCGCAGCGTCACCTCGTCGGCCAGACATGAGCTCGTCAAAGACGGCATCGAGAAGTAATCCTAGGCTGACCGTCTCGCGTGTGCGGAGTGTTTCGACGAGAGCGGTGTCGAGTCTGGCGGGGGTAGAGAGGACCAGTGCATTGACGAGAGCAAGCAAAGGACATGGACCGTTGAGGTTCTGCGTCAGAATGGGCGAAATACGCATGTCCTCGGTATTGTTGTCGAGCCAACGGATGTGCTTGATTTGGTAGTGTTCTTTCCGCTGCCTCTCCATCCGAGTGTTTGGCGACTCTGGGCCTGGCGCAGCTGTAGAACTCGCACCTGTATCAATGGGCCTGGGTGGCATGGCAGGCGTCATATCTTCATGTGATCTACGTGGTGGCAGAGCTGGCGGAGGTTCTTCCAGGGTAGTTCGTGTCTCGTCCGGAGTGTAGTGTGGTGGAGGAGGTGTTGAATCTATGACATGCGTATTCTCAGGAACGATGGGTGCTGGCGCAGTGTACGAGCTTGTAGCATTAGCGGCCGCATTACCTGTTGGTACTGGCGCAGTATGCGAGCTTGTATCCGAGAAACCTGCTGGCGGTGGCGGCGCCGTCCATGCTACAGTCTCAGCACGACCATCGTGCGAGACGGGCTCCCATGGATTTGTATCGAAAGACGCCTCTGGATGTTCCGAGCGAGGCGTGGGCGAGTTCACCGCAATCACGGGCGGCTCTTCTACAGGCTTCGACTGAGCAGGCGGGGGATGATCATCTAGTCCTAGATTCTTCATCTCATGGGAAGGTGTACTTGGCGTTTGGAACGCCGGCAGCTCTACAGGTGCCTCGTACTTGTGTGCCTGGCTCGGCGCATCACCCCAGATGGCGTCGCTGCTCTCATCGCCCCACCCGCTTTGCCCGGTTGTCTGCATCTTGAGATATGGGTTGTTAGTCTTCAGCGGGATGGATCCGTTTGATTGCTCGGACACGGTGCTACCATTGTATGAGGCCGCACTGGCACCGGTGGGCATGGGCGAAATGTTCTCCTGCGAGCGTTTGATGGGTATTCCGGCTGGTGGCCCTGGCTTCAAGGCATCTGGAAGGTCACCGCTGATGTGTGCGGTCGAGGGCACAGGAGGCCTCTTGCCTGCAGCCGGCTTCAACGCGGCAGGCACGTCGTTGTGATTGACATCTTCAAAGTCGTCGTCGTCGGACTGGTTCCACTCGTCTTCGCTAAAGTCGGAGTCGCTGTTGTGTTTGTCGTCAGGCAGACGGGTCTCTTCTGGCGTCTTGATGTTGAAGGCTGGCGACTTGCTCGTACCGGGTGGGTCGGCGGCATGGTCTGGAGATACGGGAAAGGCAGGCGGATGCTCGTCGGAAGGTGTTGTGGGGTACGGGGGTATCGCTTTAGAGAGCGGCGCTGGCACGACGTCGTCGGGGTCGTTGGACTTTCGAAGCACCATGTTTGGCGGTGCTGGCGCAGGCTCGATGCAGTCTATGTGGTGAAGCTTACGCGGTAGTTGGCGCAGCGCGGGCTGCGAGGGTTGTAGAAGACGCGGTTGAAGGGGAATTGATAGCAGAGTAGGGCTTCTGGGCAAGAAGCAATGCAGGCGACGTAGTAGACCCGAGTAGCATACGCGGCCAGGGTATTGGATATGCGGAAGTCGCGTACAAGCGGAAGAAGATGACGTACGATGTGGCTGGGGCCTGTGGCTGTGCTTGAAGCGTGGCGTTGCGGCTCGGAATTATTCCTTGCAACAAATTCACTAGCTCAACTCACCTCGCGATTTGCGCCAACCGAGCAACCTTGGGACTCTAGTGTCAAGAGATCCATAACGACACACACAGTCGTTGTCGCACATGGTATAGTGAGACTTGACAGCCGCGACCAAGTTCGCCATGCATTCCTGCGTCCGCCCAAACACGCACGTCGCCTTGCGACTGCCCTCCGGCCTTTTCAAGATAGTCGAGATCACACCGAATACGTACGTCGCATAGCTGGCGTGAGCCCCCTACATACTCCTTCGTATGCCCATCTTGCAGCTCCTTCTGACCGCCTCCCAGTAACATCAATCTTGGGAAATTCGGCACCTTCAACTCGAACCTGCTCCTCGGCCGGCCATACTACCTCACCTACGAACTCCTCGACAAGGACGATGGCAAGTCCAAGACGGAGCTGCGCGTCGTACCCGCCTCCGAACTCCATGCTGAAGCTCTAGGCGAAGACCATGCGCCAGCTGCCGAGACCGGCGATGAGAATGCCGAGGGCGCTGCCGGTTTCGACATTGTTGGGGAAGATGGGCAGGTCATAATGCGGAACAACCGCCTGACTGTCGATGATGCGTCGCGCCAGGCGCTGTCCATGGCTGAGATTGAGGAGCTGAAGAAAGCAGGCACAGGTTCCGGCAAGGACATCATCGCCAAGATCATGGCCTCCCACAATGCGATTGACGAGAAGACGAGCTTCTCGCTCGCCAAGTACACGCTAAGGAAGTCGAAGAAGTACATGAAGCGCTTCACGGCGCTGCCCATGGATATCGGGCTGCTTACAGAATATGTGCTGGAGAAGGAGGCATACAAGATTATGGAGCTGAGGGAAGATCTACTGGGATTGATCAACAGCTGGGCGAACGTACACTCGGGAGCCACCAACCAGATTCTCACGGGAGAAGACGGTGTCAGCCAGATAGGAGGAGGGCGATGGCTCGTGGTAGACGATACAGGAGGTCTCGTTACGGCAGCGCTCGCAGAGAAGATGGGCATCCTCTACCCCGAGGAAGAAGATGAAGACTCGGAAGACGAGGCCGAAGATGTCGAGATGAATGGTACGGCAGCGACAGAGACAGCGACGAACGACGCCCCAGAAGCAAAGGACACAGATACCGCCATGCCTGACGCCGACCCTTCAGATCCTCCTGCGCGTCCCCGAAAACCCCCCCGCCCACACATCCCCCAGATGTCCGCGCAAACCAATACTCTCACTGTTCTCCACCCGAACAACCAACCGAACCTTTCCTACCTCAAATACTTTGGCTACGACTACGGCGCTCCAACCCCCGAGCACCCACTCTACAAACACCTAAAGTCCATATCCTGGCTCGCGCTCCTCCACCCAGAAGACGACCCCACATACGACGAGCCCGAGGTAATCTCTGAAGAGGTGCTGGCTGGCATGAAGAGTACGAAACGGGGCACGTACTACAAGAAGAGGAGGAGGTGGGAGAGGGTAAAGGGTGTCGTAGATGAGACTAGACGGGGTGGCTTTGACGGGTTAGTCGTAGCTACGGCCATGGACGCAAAGACTGTACTCAAGGAACTCGTTCCCTTGGTCAGGGGAGGAGGCAGAGTCGTTGTGTACAACCCCAACGTCGAACCCCTCGTCGAACTCTGCGATCTCTACTCCAAGGAACGGAGGGCGGCGTACATAGCACGCGAATTCGGACCGCCGCCAACTACGACACAGACCAACGGAAACAAGAATCGCAGGGGAGAAGAGCATGTCGATACAACTGCTAGTACACCGGAAGGTGGCAATAACGAAGAAGAAGACTTCCCGGTCAATCCTACCCTGCTGCTTGCGCCCTCGCTGCAGACGGCACGTGCGAGACAGTGGCAGGTTCTTCCAGGCAGGACGCATCCTATGATGACGAGTAAGGGTGGAGCGGAGGGATATTTGTTCACTGCTACAAGAGTGTTACCGGTGGAGGGTAGAGTGGAGGCTCGAGGACATCATGGGAAGAAGAAGAGGAAGGTTGAGGAGAATGGGGAGGTGCCTGCCAGCACGTTGATATAAATCTAAGTTCTTGACATGTGAATTTTTTGTTCCTTGCTTTGATATGCTCAGAATGAAGGAGTAGATGGCAAAAGTCTTTTTACTATAGGAGATTTCCACAATGGGCCTGTATTCTTCACGCCGATTACATGATGATTTTCTAGGGTTAACCTAACCAGTATGTCTCCTGGTTCGACAGGGCTTTTTGTTTATGTAGTAGCGGCCTGCTATAAAATATTCTCTCGGGTAATCCAAAAGCATGCGGGTAGCTAGGGAAGTCCGAAGGAGCCCTACCTATATGTTGCTCCTTCCTCGGCCACTCGAACGAATTTGAACCAAATGGAATATCCCTGTCCTGTTCCTCGTACCCATCAATATCAAGAACCAAGTCGCTATAATGGTAAACTCAGTAGGAGCAGAAGACAAACGCAGTAAGCCCAGCTATGAAAATCGTGAGATATATCGTCGCAAATCTATACCAGTTAGTAAGCCACAACAAATCAAAGACGGGCGTTTTAACATTGTGCCCAGCACTCCAACTCCCACTATTTTGGATGTAACGGTGTACATACGAGAATCGTCAGTCCACCGAGGAATGCGCGAACAGAACACGACATGACCATCAATCGCCCTCACCATGTACAGATCATCTCCCCCCTCTTGAGACATAACCACCGGCTGCATCGCCTTCAGAAGATAGTAGTGGAGGCTTCTAGCTTTTGAAGCCGGCTTCCCTACCAGTAAGTCCTTGATTTGAGTCCACGAGTTCTGAAAGAGAATTGGTGAACCAGGAAGCAAACACTTCTCCGACATGTTTGGATGAGATCAATGCTTCCGTGGTATTCGATACGTGTTTCTAGCCGAGGTGGCTGGAGCAGCCTTGCTTCTCGTTTAGCCCGATTGGGCAGAATGGGGAATGGGTATTTGGTATCAAACTCCTTGCTGTGGTTAGGCTAGAGGTACACAGGTAGCCAAGTGCGACCAGGAAGACGCCACAAAATAGGCCCTTTAACCCAATCCATGCGCCTCTGTTCCGACCATCCGCATTCGTCCTGTGAATACTCAACTCGTTCATCCTGTATGTCTGCTTATTCGATGGTGCCATTCAATTCTGACAGCCTCTGATAGGTTTTGTCACCGCACCGATCTGATCCGTTGCTATTGCTACCTATTTATAACAAAACCCTTTTAAAAACTGTGAGCATCTGCTGTTCGAGAGAGAGAAACCCTCATCGGTGCTCGTTATAGCACTAATAAGGTGTATTACGTGGAGACATACTATGGCATCATTGCTTGCATGTCATGCTGTAACCCGATAAATTACCTGCGATCAAGCCTTATGCTTGTTCCGATGTCCTTCGAATTTGTGACGCAGCTTTAATCGGATCCATGACCCAACTTTGACGGAAGTCGTTTGGATCATCTCCCTCGGAAGTAAACCAGACAAGTTCAAAACCCAGGACATTGCCATGATCTGGAAATACAAAGGAGGATATCTTGTCGCCGTCTGCATTTCCAACGTAGAATGTATCAGATTCAGAGACGATGACTCGGTGGCCCTTGTTGAGCACCTGTTGAGTAGCACCGTTATGCCAGGTTTGTATGATCCACTCTTTCGATATGTCTATATTCTTTCCTTCGTCGGTGAGGGGATCGTCCCATAGAATTAGCGTTTTCTTTGGTTCAAGGCTTTGGAGCCAGTGCAGAAATGTCTCGAACAATTTGTTGTCGTCTTCGGTTTGCCAGATATATGCCACTTCGTCGCCGCCAAAGTGATGCAGGGGAGACCCAAAGTATTTGTCAACCGTTGAGACCAGATTGGTTATATGTTCGTATGTTTGGCGCTGCCTGATATCCAGTTGGGCCGTCGGTTGTTTCAGATCTGGCGTGCCTATTACCAAATTTTCTTTCCACAAACCCCTAGAATGTTGTCGTCAGAGCTCGTGATGGAGAACTTTGGATGGGTGATTGGATAACGTACCATATGTCACTATGCCCAGGCATGTCTGTCTCCGGATAGACAAGAATACCCAGTCGTTGTGCATGAGAAATCACACTCTGAATGTCCTCGGAAGTATAGTATTTCGAAGTATGGCTGTGCTCTATGCTCGTGTCCGTCAAACTACGATCTGCCGGCCAATGCAAGGGGAAGCTTTCTGCGTCGTATATATGCCAGTGGAAGACGTTGAAGTTGTATTGCTGAAGTACAGTCAACAGATCGAGGATAGTCTCAACAGGAAAAAACTTCCGACCCGTGTCTAGCATGAAGCCTCTATGAGGATACAAGTCGGAGTCCATCTTGGGTGTATTTCACACGACAGAGCGCAACAGCTGGAGGCCTGAGCTAGCGGAGTTGCTCTCAACTTGCGTACTCGCAGGGCGACTAGCTGTCGGGATAAAGCGGGTCTAGTGGGTAATGTACCCGAACGAAGAACGTATTATAATGGATGACACAGTATAACAGAATGCTCAGTTGCAGAGGAGTAATAATTAGACCCGCGGAGATCGTAGTTGACCAGAAAGCCTCGGCAGTACCAAAAGTGACGATTCGCTTTTGATAAACGAGCCTTGTTGTGGAGAGGCCAAGTATTTTAGGCTCCTGCAGCATAGCATCTCCGACGTGTGCGGCTTGCAGGTCTCGTAAAAGCAACTTCGTGGTCTCATCCCAATCCTTCGTGTTTGGCTGATCGGACCGTAAGAGCCGAGGCTAGGCTGCCTTAGTACGATATTGGTGGCGGTCTCAACAATGGTAACTGTCAACTCTGAGTTATCGTTGCCTAATACCAAAACCGCATGCTAAGGGATCCCGTTCACATGACACAGACGGCTATCATTTCATAGTGATCATTATACCGTAATTTCCACAGCATTTCGCTCAAGGTCAGTTGACACATCTAACGTACAGACTTGTCTATAATGTTGGAAGACTAGCATCGATTGATTGAAAATAATTGGGCTTCCTAATTAACATGAATAATGCAAAAACGAGATATCGTGCTAATTGGGTACCATTACCCACCACGCGTTTTACCCCATTTTATGTTATCTTGATTCCACATCGAGAATATAGGTATGATGATACTAAAGACGCCGATCATAGGAAAGAATGGGAGATAGGCAGGAATGTATGTCCAATCCATGCAGAGAACACATAACAACACAGGTAAAAGCAAGAACACAATCAATATTATCCAAGCATATGGTGTCAGTAACACTGAAATCACTGCAAGGGCGACTCCAGCCGGCAGTGCGAGTGGCAGGATGAACACCATGAAGAGTTCTGCACCAAGGACGAAAAGTAGCTTGACTTGAGTCCAGAATGATGCCTCGAAGGGAAGGACGTTGAGATGAGCAAAGTGACAGTGGATCAGGGAGTTTGTCCATCGTCGTCGCTGATCCAGGAGCACGGATAGCTTGTCAGGAACCATGGTTGTGCATGTTGCAGCGGAGAAATATTCAAGTCGACAATCAGATACGAAATAGCGGATCGCCAGAGTTGACAAATAACGGTCCTCGCCAATGGAAAACAAGTTGTGTTCGTGCAAGGTCTTCTCGTGGCTTCCTGCATAGTCTTCCAGGAGAAGTGGATGCAGAAGCGCTGGTCTGTTGTTTGGCCACTTTAGTCGGTAGATGGTGAAGCATCCACTGAGGACAAAGACACTAGAGCATACGCTCTCCACTGCTTTCAAGACGGCATGAGTAAGCCAGTACTCAAAAACCTGGGCGCTGGCGACGAAACTGCTCATACCGTTGCCCACTCCTGTGTAGCCGCATACTCCGACGAGCTTGTGGTCTTTTTGAAGTCGGTCCACAAGGTACGATATCCCTGTTCGATCAACCTCGGTGTCACAATCGATGGCCAGCATATACATAGCATCGCGAGCATCCATGTTGAGGCAGACTCGCATCTGAAACTCAAGGTTTTCGAAAAGTGGGTTCCAGAACCTGCGGTAATTGACGTAGTGGAAGAAGTTGTAGGCCACGAGCTGGGAATCGCGTTTTCCTCTGTTTCCAGGCTTCGGGCTGTCTCTTTCATCGGCTCTCCCAACCTTGACCACAATGACGTAGGGTACTCCTCGGTAGTGGCCAGTACAGGTGAAAGCTCGATTCTCCGAAGCGCCATCCCCGTCGAACGATGTGTACGAGTGTGCTTGATTCTCGATACCAATCTCCAGGTCTGCACTGTGGTCGAAAATGTCTTCTAACAAGATTCTGTAGGTTGGCTTCTGGCCAGCAGCTGCAACAGTTCCATCTGCGACAATGAAAAGAAGCTTGCGCTTTTTCTCATAACTTGACTGGACGCATGATTCAATCGTTTTCCGAAGAGTGGATTCGTCCTCGTTGTAACAGGGAATTTGCATCACCAGCAGGGCGTCATGTTCTTCGAAAGAACGGCTGGTATAGCGAACACGAGCAACGCAGAACATGACCAGGAGCATAAATCCGCCGCCTAGACCCATATAGACGTAAACAATGTTGCTGACCATGCTGCAGAAGGGACTGTGATTCGAAATCATACCGATGTGCACTTTCAGAATGCAGCTGGCCATGGGTTGGATGATGAGAAAGTAGCATAGAAGTGCGTAGATGGCGGCAAGCAGGAGGCAGAAGAACACCTTTTGTCGGAAGGCCAGACGTTGCCGAAGGTCGTCCATCTTGAGATATCTTTTGAGAAACCAAGAAGGAATGTAGAAAGTCAAGCAGCGCGCAAACCATTTCCAGAATCCGCGATAGAGTCCGGGAGTTATATGCTCGTCTGTTCGATGGGGCTTTGCCCAAGCTCGAAATTCAAGAACTTGAGATTCCATAGTCTTGTTACGCAGCTTCTTTTTGAGCTTGCGTTTATCGAAGCTTTGGGAACTATCGGAAAATTGTGACTGCTGCCGAGCCTGGAAAGCTTGGGGAGGCCGGTGAATAGTCGGGGCCTCTTCTCCGATTGAATCAGCCAAGGATCCATCGTTTGCGTCGCCATCAGCGTGCGAGTCTTGACTGTGTCCGCTTACAATCGATGTAGGCGGAGTGCAGTTTCGACCGGCAAGACTTGAAGCGATGGAACTTGATGTTTTGTTGATGGCTTCAAAATATCCTCGATGACTGTTGCCAAAATATGCTGATTCGGGCGTACGGACGAAGGGCACAGCAGAAGGGATCGATACGACGGATTCGTTCGGCGAGATAGCGTAGATTGTTTCTTGATCCTTCTCATGGTATGGACAGGGTGTGTCATCTTTAGGATCGTTGGGAAAGCAAGTGGTATATATGACCCTCCACATGTCCTCCTCCGAGGGACAGTCCGTCGTGGTCTTTGGCGATCGAATCTTCTGTAAAAGACTCTCGAGTCCTTTGATCGGCTCATCGGCCTCAACAAGACTGTGGTCACAATGTGATGCCTCATGTAAGTGGCGCGTGAAGGTTCGGCTAGATTCGAAAGTCTGCGAGCAGCTTGGGCACTTGATGGGCAGAATATGGCAGCGATAAACATGTTGTCTAGACATACGGTCAGTCTGACCACAGGGTATGGAGATGATGGTTTACCTGACACCGTGAATTGACGTCCATCCTGACTTGGAACATGACTGTCTCCCTGCGTATTCGCATGGATCACGCTTTAGATACGGACAAGCGAATAGCTTGTCACGAACTTTCTCATTACCAGTTTCTGTGCTTTCTGTGGCATCTTCAGATACTATGCCGATGGTAGAACGAGAAGATAGCCAGTGGTTTTCGGGTAGCAAGTGTAAGGCCATTGCAAAACCTAGAGCGATTGACAGGTAGTTCAGGTAAAGCCTTCGTGACGACTTGCCAAGGATAAAAATACTTGTAAACACAAGCTTTGGATCAGTGATAAGAAGTTGAGGTGAGATGCAAGAAGCTTCTGAGGCATTAAGCAGTACACAGAAAACACAGATATATGCATTCAGTCACCCTCACTCAGCTCTTTCTACGCCACTTGATACTTTTACGTGCAAACGTGGTGATGGGTGCTCCAGGAAAAGAATTCGAATTTCTCTCATGGTCTGGACCCCATGTGTAGGCTCCTCGTGTATGATGGCGTTCATTCTCTCCGCTGTCGCGCAAGCCTGGGCCGGACACTGCCTTCAACGTGGCTTGCTCGTGGCATGCCTGCTGCGTGGTTTGAATCCCGACCTGGGAAAATCCCCACGCTCCTACACAAGCAACTGCTGAAAGGCGGCTTAGGAGTTCGCCCCCTTGGCTGGAGAAGGCTCCCAGCTGTCTTCGATTGCACGTGGCTGAAGTTCTCGATCGCAACGTGCTTCCATCTGTGCGAGTTCCCGCCCTTGGCTGATGCGGCTCTCGTTGGGATTGAGTAATGTGAAGCAGCCAGCTTTTGCTTTTTTTTTTGCGATCGTAGGGCCTCCCTACTTCCAAATCGAGTGCAAGCACGGGCCGTGAAGCCGTAAGGGATTTAGAGGAGATTCCAGAAGGATCCAAGCTAACGTGTCTGAGCATAGGTTTGGTGATCCATCGTCGGGGGTACAGTACCCAGATCGAAGTGGAGCCCGCGAGTGGGTCATGGTAGTGGGCATAATTGTGTATTACGGAGACGCCGTACATATTCGGGGGATAATGGAACATCGTGTTGATGGCTTCAGGTAGTTGGAGATGCCCTGAGAAGCGCTGGCGTATGCTTCACAATGACATGTGACCACGTCAATGTCCGTAAGCGAGAACTAGAACTGCACGTCAGCGAGAAGGATCAATCATGCAGACAACTCCGCTTTACTCACTACCATTTCCAGGTCTGTAGTTGAAGTGCCCTTGTTCTTTGGCCACATCTCTTTCGCGTTCTGTATTGCAACATGGAAAACAACAATAGTTGCAGTCATACCGGCGATGTTATCGCACGCAGCATCGAAAATTATTCCGCTGTCTAACTTTGCTCTATCGCCACCATCCACGCTTCTTTTGAGTTCGTGATGCTAAATCGATAAGCCTAGGTAGCCTAGACGCACACTACTCTAGGTTGCGAAGCCGATCAGGCGTTGAAAGTGCGTACTCCGCAGTTATGTCCGAGCTAGCGGCACATGTCCTCGGCTAGTTCGTTGGTTGGTGGAAGCTTGTTTTCTAACTACCGCAAAAGAACTTGTAGTGGAGACACTGAAAGTAATAAGGCGGGCTGAAAGGTTACCAGATTCGGAAATAGTGCGGAGGAGTGGAAGTCAAGAATGTCTTGGCTGGGTTGGCGAGGCCAACTCGAGGCTGTTCATATGTCTGAGCGATGCTTTTGACACTGCCACTTATGTCATTCCTGCTTTGTCATCGCTAAGATCCGTAACGTGCACCACCAGTAAGCGGCCCACACCAGTAAGTGGCCCACCCCACCTAACCTGACGCGACGCTCTGCACAACCACCACAATGCCGCGACAACAACGCTCTATACAGACTTCTCGTAAAGGTA